>NW_025047932.1:360000-455000 GCF_018831695.1 Puntigrus tetrazona | reverse complement strand
TCGCGTCATAGATTAGAGCGGCGTCTCACAGTAAACAGCGTGATCTTTCAGAGCGCACTGTGAGGCTTGACTCGAGACGTTCACGATAGATCCTCCACATCCCCGGGACTTCATCCCTCGAGCCACGATCTACAACACACACACACACACACACACACACACACACAGAGACACACACACAGAGACACACACACACACACACACACACACAGAGACACACACACAGAGACACACACACAGAGACACACACAGAGACACACACACACACAGAGACACACACACACACACACACACAGAGACACACACACACACACACACACACACACACAGAGACACACACAGACACACACACACACACACACACACACAGACACACACACACACACACACACACACACACACACACACACACACACACACACACACAGAGACACACACACACACAGAGACACACACAGAGACACACACACACACAGAGACACACACACACACACACACACACAGCGCACAGAACACACACAAGCAGAGCTGTCTCTCTGGTAGAGCGTCCTCTGGTAGCGCGGCGCGCCGTTCTTCTCACCTGAGCGACGTGAAGAGCAGCTTTGACGTTGAGGCTGAAAGACCTGAGAAAGCAACCAGAAACACACTCAGACGGCGTCCAAACACAGAGACAGAGCGGAGCGATCTCTCAGAGTCCTACTGGTCAAACTGCTCCGGCGTGACGTCCAGAAAGGGCTGCAGTTTAGCGCAGGCAGCGTTGTTGACCAGGAGGTCCACGGGACCCGTGTCCTTCAGAGCTTGTTCTGTGGCGTCCCAGTCTGACAGATCCACACACACCGGCTCAATGGAGGGACACTGCGGCTCAGAAACAGACCGTCACACACACACAGACACACACACACACACACACAAGCATGCACACACACCGGCTCAATGGAGGGACACTGTGGGTCAGAAACAGACCGTCACACACACATATACACACAGATCCACACACACACACACACACAGATCCACACACACACACACAAGCATGCACACACACACACACACACACAGCATGCACACACACACACACACACACACACATATACACACAGACACACACACACACACACATGCACACACACACACACACACATCTATCTTTCATTCCATGAAACAGTCTCAGGATGAGAATAAATGAGAAGGTTTCTTATTAACTAAGTAAGACTCTTTTTATTTTAAGGTGTCCTTATTATACACTTTCCATGTACTTAGTTTTATAATAACAGAAAACACATAATCCCACGCAGACTACCTTCAACACGTTCCTCAGCTCTTAACAAGAACACCTTCAAATAAGTGGAAATGTAACCCTAACAATTAAATTACAGTGAAGATGTTCATTACAAAGAGGGTTAAATCTGAATATTTTCACACACACACACACACATAAAGATTTTATTCATTTCTTTCCAAAACAGCATTGCATTACGTGTAGGACATTATTATTTAACTCTTTCATTTCCTGTGAGTTCTTCTTGTTTTCTTCTCCCATGTGCTCTTTCTGCCCTACTTTCAGTTAATTATCTCGTTGTGTTCAGGTGTTTTCAGTTAATTAACTCATTTACTTTGTGTATATAAGTTCCTGTTTGTTTCGTCTCCTCTTTTAATGTGTGTGTGTGTGTGTGTGTGTGCGCGCGTGCTCTTTTTCTTTGTTTTCTGAACTGAAACGCTCTTAAACTGTTTCTAATGATTTGAAACGATCTCAAATGCCAGGTCGCTGCTTAAGACCCATTTTAAGGCGGCTGTGGTTTAAAATTAAACCATTATGATCCTACGGTGATCTTAAATATAACAACTTAATTATAAAAAGCTGAGAGTGATCGGTGTTGAGTGAAGTTTTAGAAAAGTCATCAAATGTAATCATTTACAGTACTTTAACTGATATCATTACATTTACAATGACTTTATTAAACTACTACTTCTGTACACTTCGGTTACTTTTCAAAATGTCTAATAATTAAGATTAGAGTAATAGTTTTAAAGCACAGACTCGGAGATGAATCTGAGGTCACAACGTTTTAAAAACATGATGTAGTTTTTAATAGCTATCATGCAGTTTTTTTAATCAAATCCTGACAAATTATTAAGAATGTGTCCTGAACTCCTGAAACACTGAAGAAATCAATTAGTGACGTGTGTGAGAACATGCAGATATAACCCCCTTGTCAACTTTTTTTATTGGTAACCGTAAGCTTTCTCAGTAACGTGAGCTGATGAGTTGTTTGTTCTGTGGCGGCCGAGGGGTCGTTACCTCCAGCACCAGACTCTCCAGATCGGCCCGAGTGCGCGTGACGGCCGTGACCTTTGACCCGCAGCGAGCCAGAGCCAGAGCCGTGGCCCGTCCAATCCCTGCGAGGCATTGAGAGAGACTCAAATGAACTCTTAAAGAGACGGTTGCTTTCTCCCGTGGGTCTTCTGTTAAAACCTAAATGCTGAGCTGCTCAGAGTCTCACGCTTCATTAATAGTAACTATACTCGTCACAATATCTTAAAACTTTATA
This sequence comes from Puntigrus tetrazona, assembly GCF_018831695.1. Classification (NCBI taxonomy): domain Eukaryota; kingdom Metazoa; phylum Chordata; class Actinopteri; order Cypriniformes; family Cyprinidae; genus Puntigrus; species Puntigrus tetrazona. Next base: position 452,451 of record NW_025047932.1, on the reverse strand, counting down.
TGCATACATACAGTACAGTCATGTCAAACATTACAGACAGTAAACTGCAGATATAGATGTTTGCTGACTCTTTTAATAAAACCTTCACCAGCCCATTAACTTTATGATTGAATTCATTAATTTATTAAGTAATTATAACAAACAGTTCTGACTTTTTATTCTTGCAATTCTGAGGATAATAACTGTAAGAGACGTAGATGTAGAATAATTTTTTTTTATTCTTCACAGTTTACATTATTTTTTATCACGTAAGTCAGACCTTTTCTGGTCATTTTAGGTTCATGTCTTGCAGTTCTCTCTTTCGATAGCTGATAGCGTTTCTTCTCTGAATTGAACATTAATCTCTTGCTATTTTGAGTTAACATAAAAAGTTGGAATTGGGAAATAAAAGTCACAAATCCCAGTTACAGTAATATTATGAGAAGTCTATCTTCCACTGACTTTCATTTCAAGTATATATATATATATATATATATATATATATATATATATATATATATATATATATATATATATATATATATATATATATATATTTTTTTAGATTCCAGAATGTTTTCTTTTATGTTGTGCATTTTCAACTTTAATATTAAAGCTGATAGATAGATAGATAGATAGATAGATAGATAGATAGATAGATAGATAGATAGATAGATAGATAGATAGATAGATAGATGAATAATGCATACTTTTATGGAGAGTTTCTGTGTTTCTGAGCTCATGTTCAGTCGTGAATTCTTAGTAAACTAATGTAAAAGCTCACCTTTCCCAGCTCCAGTCACTAGAGCTCTCTTTCCTCTGAACGAGATCTCCATATCTCCTCGATTCAGACGTGAAACCGACCCCGACTCGTTCAGCAGAAACCCCGAGCGTTCTCCGTTCACCTCCGAGCCCGACGATCAGCTCCGGACCGGAAGGACGTGTTCGTCACGTGACCCGTGAACGGGCTTTTAGAACGCTGTCTTTGACCTGACCACGGGCACACAGACTAGTTGTTTATGCTTTTAACTTTTATTTTGGACAGTGTAGTTAGTAACAGACGGGGGAGAGAGAGAGAGAGAGACAGAGAGAGAGAGAGAGAGAGAGAGAGAGAGAGAGAGAGAGAGAGAGAGAGAGAGAGAGAGAGAGAGAGAGAGAGAGAGAGAGAGAGAGAGAGAGAGAGAGAGAGAGAGAGAGAGAGAGAGAGAGAGAGAGAGAGAGAGAGAGAGAGAGAGAGAGAGAGAGAGAGAGAGAGAGAGAGAGAGAGAGAGAGAGAGAGAGAGAGAGAGAGAGAGAGAGAGAGAGAGAGAGAGAGAGAGAGAGAGAGAGAGAGAGAGAGAGAGAGAGAGAGAGAGAGAGAGAGAGAGAGAGAGAGAGAGAGAGAGAGAGAGAGAGAGAGAGAGAGAGAGAGAGAGAGAGAGAGAGAGAGAGAGAGAGAGAGAGAGAGAGAGAGAGAGAGAGAGAGAGAGAGAGAGAGAGAGAGAGAGAGAGAGAGAGACAGAGAGACAGAGAGAGAGACAGAGAGAGAGACAGAGAGAGAGAGACAGAGAGAGAGACAGAGAGAGAGAAGGGCGGGATTCGAACTCGGGACTCAGACACAGCTCCACGTGAGAGATTAACACAGTAAATAATATTAGTGCATGGTTTGTTAGGATAGGACTGTATCTAGCCGTGACACAACTATTTAAAAATCTGAGGCTGCAAAACAATATTGATAAATCTAAATATTGAGGAATTAAGATCACCTTTGAAGTTTTCGAAATGCATGTTACTGATCAAAAATGAAGTTTTGATTTATTTACGGTAGGTTAACCTACAAAATATCTTCTTGGACTATGATCTTTATGTAATTTTTGGATGTTGACCCACACTGTGCTGCTCAGGGTCACGCTGCTGCTGCTGCTGGTGGATAAATTACAGATTGAATAAACCACCAGAATAATACAAATCATTTGTAAACCTGCCTATTATATGGGCTCACGTTCTGAACCATGTGGTTTGCTTCAAATAAGGTCCTTTAAGGATCATTAAAAGGCTAAAATCGTAAGATTTTAGAGTCTGAAAGAATTCATGGTCATACACAAATCAGTACTTCTTGCATTTTGTAGATACTTTCATCCAAAGTAACTTCCAGTAATTTTGATTTAATTCATACATAATCCTGGAAATCAAACCAACTGATTAAACTCTGTCATTCATTAATTACATACGATATTTCAATAAAGTGGTTTTGAATAACGTTACCAGTGCATGAACAAAAATACTCCTTGAATACTCCATGTTGAGTATTACTGCACATTTGAATACTTTGAACCTAGCAGCTGTACTGCAGTAGAAGACATCATGTTCAGATGAATCGTACACTGGCACATGCATAATAAATAAATTTATTAAAATGAAAAACATACATCATTATCAGTTTATCAAAAAAGAAAATCGGGTACGAAAAGCAGTCAAGCGCGACGGCGTTAGGGACGGCGACGGAGCAGGACGTCTGTCACGGTTCAAGAAAGAGGAGTCATGTAGTTTTCAGAAAGCACTGGCCTGCAGTGAAGCATGTGTTTGTGCAAATATCAGAAGCATCAATATTTAACATCATCATCATCATCATCATCATCATCATCATCATCACACTCACACTGGTGTTTCAATGGAAATAATTCAACTACGATCGGATAAATTATTAAAACTTGAAGTGATAATTGCTTTTTGGTCTTATATATGTGTGCTGTGTGTCTAAAAAGACCCTTCATGAATGAAGAAGAAGACGAGCTGAAAGGCCTTGGAAGAAGAAGAGCTGCAGAAATACGGAAAACACAATACTATAAAACTGCATCAACACTGTTCTTCTTTTTGCACACATTTACAGGCTTCTGAGGGCATGCTATGGTCACGAGGGAAAAAAAGACTCTATAAAGATGATGTAAAAGCCGCAGAAATGTGTCTTGAATCAATTAAACAGCGAGAAGGAAAAAATCCGGCAGTAAATCTGAGAGAAAGCGCAATACTGTCAAAACACTCTTACGACAGGGACTCGTTTGTGTCCAAATCATTTGGCAATTCCCACATAATTCAGAACAAATATGCATTTAATAAATTACAGCCACCCTGTTGAACCATATAAAATGTAAAAAACAAGTTGAAAATAGTGAACATTAGCTGATGTGCTCATCCTCGGGCCGCCCCGGATCGGCTCTGCGGTGAATGGGTGCCGTCAGAATGAGAGTCAAACAGCTGATAAAAACTATAATCCACAGCACTCCGGTCCATCAGTTAACATCCAGAGAAACCTGATCAAACCAGTTAAAATATGGGTCAACTAAACAAAAATATTGTGCACAGACCAACCCAAAACGGTCCAAAATGATTTGTTTGTGGACTGTGGTGTTTTTAGCAGCTGTTTGGATTCTCATTCTGACGGCACCCATTCACATCCATTAGAGACGCATTTCTACAAACCTGATGAAGAACTATTTGGGATGGCCTGAGGGCGAGTAAACGTCCATCAAATATATATTTTTGGGTAAACCGTTCCTTTAACAGTCTTTACACATGTATTATTTTGGTATGAAGAGGTTTATGGCCGCCGGTGTCCCAGAGGTCAGGGGTGAGTCTTGTCTGGACACCACTCTGTGTCGGGGTAGAGCAGGCAGTGAACCGTCTTAAACCTGGACACATAACGGTCGCTTCATAAAAAACAGCACTTAAAACTTTACTTTGAAGTAATAGAAAATGACTAAATGTATCAGGTGTGTGTGTGTGTGTGTGTGTACCGTGTCGGGTCTTCAGCCAATGAGAACGCTCCTCCGACACTGACCACATTCCTCCTGTTCTCAAAGCCTCCGTAACTCAGGGTCACCTGTGGAGGACAGAACCCGTGAGCATCTATCTATATTCATAGTGGTCACTCGCTAAATCTCGTGAGAAATTTGCACCGTTTTAATATATACAGTATCATGTGTGACTACTGTACATTTAAATGCTCAGTAAAAAAAACAAGCAAATAAAGATAGAAAGCATAAAATTTAGCTGATTTACATATGCAAAAATAATGCAATTCAGGTAGCTTTTAGTATTTAAGTTCCCCCTTTTAAATAAAATATTTCTCTCTATTAAAGCTACTAATGTTGTGTCAGATTCTCTTTCTTTCATTGTTTGATTGACAGATCCGATGTACTGAGGTCACCGTGTTCATGAGCTGTTCTAACTGAATGTCTGTGAAGTCATTAAAGCGTACCTTCAGGTGTGTGCTTGAGGCTTAATGCACTTCCTTCTCATGCTTTTTCATTCAGACAAGCGGCTATTTTCAGGGTTCCTACACGTTTAATTTAAAAAAATCCATACTATAATTTTCAAGCCTCAAATGGTTCGTACAGCACTTATATTCGGTAGGTCATCTCTAAACATTAGTATTCTTTAAGGCTGATTTATTGCACGCACGCAAGAAACATTTTTGAGCATCACCGCCATCTTAACGGAGCTGTACTTGCTCTAAAGGCGTCTAATGGTAGTCCCTGGGACCTGACCTGCTGGAGAAGGCCGTCTGTGGGCAGTCTCTGCAGGTTCTCCAGGTGAGAGTGGAACAGGCCGGTGTGGGTCAGAGGAACCTCCAGAAGAGCCTCGATGATGTAACCCACCGTACAGTCGTCCGGGAGACGGATCTTCTCCGCCGTCGTGATGAAGTTTCCAAGACTGAGAGAGGATTTCAAACAAACAATCACAGCACTATTATTTCAGGGTAAAAATGAATAGCACGCAAAATAAACACGCATGTGTACCGCGTATATTTATTATGCATATATAGATAGGATCGTTCTGGATACAGTTCATTTTAATGACTGGTTTGACAGCACTAGTGAAGACATTCACATCTCTACGGATTTACACGTAAACCTGGTTTTTGTGGCCCGTGCAAAGTGAAAAATAAAAAGCGGTGTCTTGAAGATATTATTACACGTCGGAGTCTAAACGGTTGCGCAGGCAGTCATGTGCACGCTGAATAAATCAGCCAAGAATGCGGAAAAACAGGCAGTAAATCAGTGATGCTTTGCTTAAAAACCACGAGTGGAAAAAAACTAATCAAATTCCATAACGTACCTAAAGTGCTCTATTTTCACTCAAAAGATCCTTTAATGCTACTTAAGATGAACTAAGTGTACTCAGCTGTGCGATTTCAGAACTGCATTAATATGAACTAAAACGTACGTTTAACACACTATGGGTTTATTAAAAAATGTTTTTATTCTAGTGTACGAAAGTGCTGATTAATACACTTTTAAATACAGAGATATTTTAGTTCACGCCTTTCCAAAACGGCACACTTACATGATCTTACGTTTATCTCAAGAAGCACTAAAGAATCGTTTTTAGTGCATTAGGTACAAAATTAATTCACTTGTTGTTCACCTGGGACAGCGCGAGCTTCACAGAGCTAGTAAGCGAGCTCACCTGGCCCACGGACTCATCTTGAGCGCCAGGCCCCGGCTGATGCAGAACCCGGCTCCTCCGGTGGCGAACCAGAACTTCACCGAGACCTGCGGCAGATCACCATTAATCTGATCCAAAGACTTTAACCTAATGATAACGGCTAATACACATTCTTTTTTTGGTCATAGAAACAGAAACACAGAAAACAGCGATGCTTAAGAGATTACTAAATCATCATAAAGATGAGAACACTTCATCATAACATTATAAATATCGCAACTTTATCAACTTTTTTAGGTTTAAACATGCACTGCAACCATTACAAATACAATCAGCTATTTTAGTCAGAAGACACTTGTTCGTTCACATCTCTGCCGGCTCTGAGAGCGTCTCACCGATCCGTCGCTCTTGACCCTCTCGGACGCCTCTATGGGATGATCCAGACTGGGTCGGCCCAGATACACGTCCTGACTGTGAGAGTAAGACGCCAGCAGCTCCAGCAGACTGGGCAGGATCACGTAGTTATCATCGTCCACGTGACAGAACCACCTGCAGAAACACAGCGCTCTTCAATAACGGCCTTTCTAAACGACTTCAAGACAAACACGGTTACATTTCTGTCATCTTAGTCCACGTTCATTACTCCAGAGTACACTGATATCATCAATAAGAGACTGTTATCATCGACGTTAAATACAATCATTTTTGTGGAAACCACAGTGCATCAGTTTCCAGAGCAGCAAAAAACGGTTTTCATCACTGATAATGAGAAGCGATTAATCACATCCCTTTTATTTCAAATGCAATTCCAATAAAAACACACTTCTTTGAAATGTTAATATTTCTCAGTTCTGCATTAAAGCAACCTTGAGCAGAGAAAAGGAACTCAACTTTTTCTGTGACTCGATGAACTTGTCGTACTCCACAGACATCTTGCAGCACAGAGCCTGACGAGTGTGCGCCGCCGAGCAGTTAGTGTTGATGATGTTCAGCCCTTCAGGAGATTTAGATCACGTTAAAGTCTTTCACATCAAGAGGAAATGAAACATGAGCGTGAAGACCTGGCTTTCATTTTACCTGCTTTCTGTCGGAGCTCCTTATCCTCTCCATCAGTGAAGATAAACGTCTGAAAAACAGAGTCAAAGTTCACGGCCAAATGCAAACACAGAAAAACGCTTTTAGTTATTTTAGTACAATTACGGTGTAACAGCTTGATTGTGTTTTAATTAGTTTTATATTATATAAACACATGCATGTTCATATTTTATGATTATTTTGTTATTTATAAATATACTACATTTTTCCAAAAACAAAATGCGTGTGTGTGCGTTTATATATAAATAATAAAATATACATATTATTTAAACAAACACTAGTTTTGAATGCCATCAATAAAAAATTGCATAGTAGAATATACATCTCAACATAATAATAACTCTTTATAATAATTTAATAAATTATAAAATAGGACAAAACAAAATTTAAAATAAAGCAGAATTGCAAAAAAATAACGCATTTAAATAAAACGGCCACAAAAATGTATTTGTTAAATGTTCAATACAGTGCTGTAAAATTGTGTAAGTTTCATCATTTTAATTATTTAGACATGGTTTCAAACATTTGAGTCCAGAAAATGTGAAAAAAAAGTCAATTTGGGGGAAAAAGGGCTTCAAATGTAAGCAAACTTGATTTAAAAACCCAAAAGCCTGAACAGATCCACTTTGACGAGGTCTAGGATTGTTTTTGTCAGCGTTCCCAACAACTCTTTAATACATACACATTTATCATCTGTACATACTCTTCGGAAGATCTTGAAAACAGTAAGTAGAGGGTTATTCAAGCAGAAAGTCATAAAGGAAAAAGCCTGGTGGACTTTGTCCTAAAATCTGAACGCTGCAGATCTAACGAGGAAAGAATGTTTCTCCTGGAAGGAGCTGGCACTTCACACTGGAGCCCTTTTTAACCAAACACGTCTCTTTAAGAGCTTGAGGTTTCTCCTGGGCATTAGGGTCTGTTGTGCAACGACGAAACAATGGAGCTGCACTGTTTTACAGGTTAAGTCAATCTGGGGGCCCCCGAGGGCCCCGCACTCAGCGCTCCGGAGAGGCCTCGGGAAGGGGGTGTCTTTGGCAGTGAAGTGAATGTTCTTGATGAAAACACACACACACACACACACACACACACACACACACACGCACACGCACACGCACACGCACACGCACACGCACACACACACGCTCTTGTGTCTGCAGCTCTCAGGTTTCTGAGGAACGTCCTGCTCCAGGGGCCCGAGGGCCACCAGCTCTGGACACCAGTTAACCAGCACACCCTTAAATCAACACACACACACACTGATTACTGTGTGTGTGTGTGTGCTCCACAGTCACCGAGTTGAACTTGGGCTGTTGTCTTGTGTAGTTTTACCATTTCTGAATCGACTCAGCCGCTGTCTGGGTCTGGTGATAGCACTTTTAGCGTAGCTTAGCATAGATCATTGAATCCTATTAGACCAGTAGCATCACGTTCAAAAATGACTAAAGAGTTTCGATATTTTTCCTATTTAAGACCTGACTCTTCTGTAGTTACAGTCACCTAACAAGATCGGAATAAGAAGAAAATTAAAAGTTCTGATTTATATATAAAATGTATATGATGTATATAAAAGTGCATATTGGTTATTAATCAGATCCAAAGTAAAAGATTTGTTTACATTAAGAGTGTGTACTGTGTGTTTATTATATATAAAAAATAAACACACATGCATGGATACATTTAAGAATAAATGTGTTGTTTTTATATTTGATATATATAAATTATATGAATACAATTATATTTTTTTTTATATTTTCAAAATATATAGTGAATGTGTATTTATATACACACACATGGTACACACACATATAATATATACTTTTTTTTTGGGATGCAATTAAATGATTAATCATTTGACAGCAGTAAATGAGATCAAAAAAAATATATATTGTGAGTTTGACCTCAGAGTCTTGAGTATTTATAGACGGACAAATGAAAGCCGTCCTACCTGTTCCTTGGCTTTGGACACCCAGGTCTGGGACAGGAGCTGCAGTCTGGACTTGTGATATTTCCGAGTGGTTTTAACAGCAATAAAAACGTCTCTGAGATCTAAAGAGGAGTCTCTGGATGGGGACCCGGGCGAGCGGGTTTGAGGCGGCCGAACGAGAGCAGCGTGTCTGCGTGTGGCTCCGGCGGGTCTGGGCAGGTCCGTCTGACGCTGAGGAGCCTGTAAGGAGGGAATGAGGAGCACCAGAAGACCACAGAGAGCCAGGGACAGGAGGAAGCAGGTCTTGTTGCTGCAGACATGAGATAAGTGCATCCTTCCGGTGCTTAACCACCTGCTCCGAACGACTGAGCCTCGACTGAGCCCATCCTCACTGCATCGCTGCGGAGCCTGCGCGCACACGCACACACACACACAGAGAGACAGAGACACACACACACAGACACACACACACACACACACACACACAGAGACACACACACACACAGAGACAGAGACACACACACACACACACACAGAGACACACACACAGAGACAGAGACACACACACACAGAGACAGAGAGACAGAGACACACACACACACAGAGACAGAGAGACACACACACAGAGACAGAGACACACACACAGAGACAGAGAGACACACACACAGAGAGACACACACACAGAGAGACACACACACAGAGACACACACACAGAGACACACACACAGAGACAGAGACACACACACAGAGACACACACACAGAGACACACACACAGAGACAGAGACACACACACAGAGACAGAGACACACACACAGAGACAGAGACACACACACACACACACAGAGACACACACACACTTGATTTCAGTGCTAGAAGTCACATTTAGAAAACAATCACAAAGGTGAAGCTTGATGACGCCTTGAAGAAAAAGTTTCTATGAAAGTGTGAATAAATTAATAATAATAATAAAGTTACAGCGAGCTTTTCTCACTTTTTTCCTCAGAACTGCTTTGAAACAAACTCTCAGTCCTGAACTTCTGGGAAAGTCAGCAATTCTGAGTCAGAACTGTGTGATATAAACATGCAACCGCATGTGAAAACATTATCTGAACTATGGATTTATATTTCACAACTCTGACTTTTTCCTCAGAACTGTGAGAAGAGAACCTGCAATTCTGAGAAAATCAGTCCATTGCATTTTTGCCTTTTTTTCTCCTTCGAACTGCGTGACATAAACTTCAGAGAAAGTCAGATATTGTGAGAATTAAGTCAGAATCATGTGATTATAAACATGCAATTTTGACTTTTCTAAGAACTCACAGCTGCGTGTTATAAAGTCAGAATCCGGCGGGTATATTTTGACCTGTTTTAAAAAACAAGACTCAAGTCTATGGAATGCAAAAAGTGAAGCTCAATATCTGAAAACTGATTAGAATGCAGATAAACCTTTTTAATTCTAAGGCGACCATATATATACACATATATATATATATATACATATATATATATATATATATATATATATATATATATATATATATATATATATATATATATATATATATGTGTGTGTGTGTGTGTGTGTGTGTGTGTATGTATATATATAAATAATTGTTAAGATAGAAAATATGACTGGGAAAGTACTTTTAGGTGACATTTAATGAACAAAAAGGTTGAATCTGTTAGTTTAACATCTATAAAAAGGTAAATAATCAACATAAAATAGAACTGAAGACACGATGAAAGCTAAAGAAGGGTAAACCACAACAGATGATTGTTATATTACTCTGAAAGCTTGAATTTGCTCGAAAAACACCAGGATGCTACCCTGTTCAGAGATGTTTAGCACACAGCAGTTCACTTCGATGGAATCGTGTTCAGAAACGCCAGTCATTTTTAGGCTTAATTTTAGTCTGAACTGAAGCGATCTGCTCCGTTCACAAAGAAAGTTCACACACAGCGCACAGAGGTCAAATAAAGTCACTTTTACACCACACACACAACCTAAAACACACACTGTGATTGGAATAAGTGGTGTTTGGTGGAAGCTCTTACGTGCTGCTCCTCGTCGAGTGAAACCAGCGCGACTCCGGATCATCTCCTTATTGTTCTGCTTCGGCTTTTTCTTTCTCGCGATGCTTCCGGAACTTCTCTCATCAACCGTCAACATTCATCACGCTTTTATTCCCGCGGAGCTCCGCTAGCGACCACCGCTGCCGAGTTCGGTGTCGTTTAACGTCCTCGGCTCCGAAGATCGACTAACAGCTAACCGCATCGTCCTTCGTGTTTTGACATGAGCGGCGCCCTCTGGCGGATGTGACGTGCCAGCGCGAGAATGACGTCATCGCGTCCTTGTGGTTTTTGTAGTCCTGATCAGTATGAGCAAAATAGTCGAGTTTGTTTATTCAATGTTATGTTATTGTTGGGCTAATTATTTATACGCAAGTGTAATTTTGGTAAGTTCACTTAATGATTTAATTTATTTCTCGTTCATTTCAACACACTAAAAAACCCGTAAACAAATAACAAAAGATATCTGCTGCCCTCACGTGTCTGTGAGACGAAGCGCGACTATTCTTACTAGTCAACCTCAGTAGTAAACTTACTAGTGAACATGCGCACTGTTTATGATAACACTGTAGTCCTGAGAAAAGAAAAGAAAGTTAATAATAAATAACAATTGCATTACATACAAATTTACTTTAGAAGATGTCACCCCTCCCTCTCTCTTTCACACACACACACACACACACACACACACACACACACACACACACACACACACAGAGCGGGTGATGGAAAGGTTAAATATAGTGCTCTCTGTTTTTAGGGGGCTGGTTCTCTTCACACCGAACCAAGTGTTTCTGTCAATCAAGACTCAAACAAGATGGCAGACAAAGGGAGCTGGACTTTAGCATTAACAGGCAAGTTCATTCTCTTTCTTTTAGACACTTTGAAGATACCCTTAAAAAAAAAAAAACATTTTAAAGCTTGAACAGACATCACATCAGTAGTTTTAGGCGTTTCTTTGCTTTGAACATGTATGGAAGCATAAACACAAGAACTATAAATAAGTGTAATGAGTTTAATAATTCTGTAAAGACACACGTTTATATTCTACATCATCACCGACTCTCCAACACCAGCACTCTCCGTTATATTTCCATTCTGCCCGACTCGAATTCTTTTATCTATTTATAAGAAACACTTGATCCTTCAACACTTCAACTCTTCACCATACCTGCTTTCTTTAGATTTACATGAAAACACACCTCTCTAACTCTAGTGTTCTTTTTCTATTAGTTCTTGTTTTTATTTAAATTACAATCCTCTAACTCTAACACTACAACGCTTCTTTTTTTCCTTCCAACTTCTATTTCTGTGTAAGAATAAGTGTGTGTGTGTGTGTTACTCTGTTACACACACACATAATTATAATTATAAATTATAATTTATTTTCTTTATTAATATATATATATATATATATATATATATATATATATATATATATATATATATATATATATATATATATAACATTTTCTACCCAAGGCTTGTCACATATTTAATCAAATAATGCATTATATTTTAATACATTTGGTCTTTTTTTGTTGTTTTGATTTCTTCTAGTGTTTTCATTTGTAAGCCTAAATGACTAATTGTCGTAATTAACGTAAAATCGATCACCTGAGCTGCGTGAAGCGGAGCGGTGTGTTTGAAGCGGCTGTATGTCTGTGAGTGTGTTCCTCTCAGTCTGCGCAGCTGCTTTTCTGTCGGTCCGGTCCGACAGCATCACAGAGACTCCGGCGGGTCAGCTCTTCGTCTACGAGCTGCACAGAGAGATCTTCCAGAGCGAGTTTGAGCCGTTTCATAAAGTCTTCGGTACGTCCGAGCGGCCGGTCGGAGCTGAGTTCAGAAGCTGAATGATCCCAGTGGTCTCTGACGGTCTCTGGTCCTGATCCGTAGGTCACGTCTATAACGATCCCATGGTGTTTAAGTGTAATAAGGAGCGTTTCCCAGACCTGCCCCGCTGGCTCCGCTTCACCCAGAGAGACCCGTACGAGAACGGCTTCCTGTACGGGACCCCGCTGACGCAGGACCAGGGCCGGAACATCATCGAGGTGACTCTCAACTCATCTGATCCCATGGATGTTTTCCAGCACAAACGTCCTGCTCCACGTCTCTTTTCTCTGTCTCTGGAGCACAGATGCATGTGCCAAAAATCATTAGGATGTGTTCCATGAAGATATTTTGTCAGTTTCCTACCGCAGCTTCATTTCTGATTAGTGATGTGCATTGCTAAGAACTTAACTTTAAAGACGATTTTCTCAATATTTAGATTTTTTTGCTCCCTCCGATTCCAGATTTTCAAAAAGTTGTATCTCAGACAGATAATGTCCGATCACAACACACCAGACATCAGGGGAGAGATGATTTATTCACAATTTCAAAAGATTTTTGGCTGGTTTTGTGGTCCAGGATCACATTTGCATGTAATAATTACTTTGATATTAGTAGCTAATAATTCAGGATGAATTGAAGCCACTCAGGTTTACTCGATTCCCACCAATCATTATTTTATTATTATTTATTAATTTATTTGTTTTTCTTCATCTCTCACTCATCATTGGAATGCATTATAAGTTTTTATCATCAAAGAAAGCATGAGCTTACTAAGACGTATTTATAGGAGGGACAAATATACAAATATACTCTTAATTTAATGCAATTTATTATACTGTAAAGATTTAGTTGATTTTGAATTCTTTTTTGGTCATGCAAAATGATGCATTTTTCTCATTCCATCAGTAATTAAAGAGACCCACTCAAAAAACACAAACTTCTTGGATTTCTTTTTTTATATTTTGTTTAAAAGTTAAATCGTTCCATTAAAGAAACAAAAAATATGTCATGGTTCACAGGGTAGCGTTTAGGACAAAATATGAGTTACTTTAGTTCACAAAACACAACACACACTTCTCTCTGTAACACACACAGATCAACAGGAGACGCTTTAAATGCAGCGCTTGCTTTCGCAAGAGACTTTTAGCATCTTGTGTGGAAGTTTAGAAAATAAAGAGACCAAGTTGTGAAATGTGTGTGAGCGTGATCCCCGTGATCGTCTAATGCCGATGTGTTGTGACCTGTCTCAGATTTTCGTGACCAACAAGCGGAGCTACGACACGTTCAGGGAGCGTCTGGTGATAAACGTGGGTCCTGCAGGTAAATGATCAGATGCTGTGGGAGATACGTCTCTGCTGGACTCGTGAACACATCTCTGCTCCTCGCAGTCAAGCAGATGCCGTATCAGGCCGAGTTCTTCATTGAGCTGAGAGAGATCGAGAAAGTGCTGCCCTCTGCTGTCCAGGAGGAGATCCGGCTGGACGTCCAGAAAATGTGGAGAACTGAGAGACTGGACTTCATCAACATCAGCTCGGCTCTGGACCGAGGCGGCCGTGTTCCTCTGCCCCTGCCGGGATACTTCGAGGGGTGAGACGCTTTCTACACCCTCTCTACTCTTGTTATTATTACTATTATGCTTTTTGTTGTTGTTGCTATTATAGTATTATATTATATTATTACATCATTATAGTATGCTATTCCGTACTGTTATATATGTGTAGCAGTGTTTTGGGTTGTTGAGCGCACTCGGGGTGTTGTGTGTCAGTGTGTACGTGAAGCTGGGTTCAGACCGGCCCTTCTCTGAGTGTCTGCTGCGTCTGTCCTCCTCCGAGCACCAGAGAGAGTGTGTGTCCGGAAGAAAGATCAGCGGAGACTGCAGCACCTGCTCCAACCCTGCTAACTGTATCAGCTGGTGTAGATCAGAGCTGGTGAGACACACACACACACACACACACAGAGACAGACAGACACACACACACAAAGACAGACACACACACACACAGAGACAGACGGACACACACACACACACACACACACACAGAGACAGACAGACACACACACAAAGAGACAGACACACACACACACACACACAGAGACAGACAGACACACACACACACACACACAAAGAGACAGACACACACACACACACACAGAGACACACAGAGACAGACAGACACACACACACACACACACAAAGAGACACAGAGACACACACACACACACACAGAGACAGACACACACACACAGAGACACACACACACACACACACACACACACACACACACATAGAGACAGACACATACAGAGACACACACACACACACACACAGAGACACACAGACACACACACACACACACACAAAGAGACAGACACACACACAGAGTAACACACACACACACAAAGAGACAGACACACACACAGAGTAACACACACACACACACACACACACACACACACACACACAAAGAGACAGACAGAGACACACACACAGAGACAGAGACAGACACACACACACATAAAGAGAGACACATACACACACACACACACACACACAGATGCACACATACAGACACACACACACACACACACACACACACACTTCTGTAGTGTGTTCTTCAGCTCCACACACTCCTCTCATCCCACAGCTGGACCAGTCCAGGCCCGCTCCTCCGGCTCCGGCCCCGACCGAGGGCCCCGGAGTCCTGCCGTGGGCCGGAGAGTTCATTCCCCCAGAGTCTCCTCCGGACAGAGACTTCTTCCCGGACTACATGCTGACGGTCATCGCTCCGCTGGCTCTGGTGCTGCTCCTCTGTCTGCTGCTGACCTACATCATGTGCTGCAGGAGAGAGGGAGTGTATGTCCAGACACAACACACACATCACACGAAAGATACTACAAATAGCTTTTATAATAAGATGAATGAATACGTTTGTAGTACAGTATTTGTCTGAGATGCAGCTATTTGAAAATCAGGGTGAAAAAAAATCTCCTTTAAAATTGTCCAAATGAAGTTCTTAGCAATGAATATTACTAATCAGAAATTATGTATTTATGGCAGGAAGTGTACAAAATACCTTCATGGTACATCATCATTATTTAATATCACGTATCATAATATATTCAGTGCTGCTGAAGACGGCGTCTGTGCTCCAGAGACACATATAAAGACCTTTATTTTGGATGTGATGAATGGAGAACTACAGAGTTCTTTCTGAAAAGTTCTCTTCTCTGTTTTTCACAGCCTGAAACGAAACACCAAGACTCCGGAGTAAGTACGCTCTCTGTTTGAATCTGATCGTGTTTCCAAGGAAGCATGCTTCGAGAAAATACTCGTTCGCTAAATGACATCCAGTGCATGTCTCCTACTAACTTTAATGAGATGATTCCAAAGCATCATTTCTCACAATATATGCACTTTTGCTTTCAAACACTGTTTTTAAGGAGAAGATCTCTTGTCTGTTTATGATCCGTGCTGATGTAGGGCTGTGTGATTGTTTCGGTGCTCACATGTTAAAGCGAGGCACGTTCATGTCGTTGCATGATGAAGCGCTCTCTCAGTATCTCGAGGCGTTCTGCTGTATTTCCGTGTGGTCTGAGCTCTCTTTCTCGCTCAGCCTGCAGCTCTATCATCAGCGCACCATCCAGGGGAACGCCGGCGAGCTGCGGAGGATGGCCGGCGGCGAGCGGAGCACCGTGGATCGTCCTCGTCAGTGTCTACAGCCGCTGCTGATGAACGAGCAGGCCATGGCCCAGAGCTGAGCGCACGCTTAGATATCTCGCCAGTTACAGTCAATACATCAGAACATCATTTTTAATCAGTAATGTGCATCGCCGAGGACTTCCTTTGGACAACTTTAAAGATAGTTTAGACGTTTATGCACCCTCGGATTCTAGATATGCGATATTTCACAATAACGGACCCTTATGGTTGGTTTTTTGTTCTTCAGGGTCACAAATGCTGTGGAAGGAGCCGCTCTGAAGAGTCTTTACGCGGCTCTTTTCCGTTCTGCACTCATTGTCGTAAACAAGGACAGAAGAACTCATGAATCCTGAATGCATGCTGCTGGGCCGTGTTTCAGCGGTCTGTGTGATGAACTGAACTGTTATCTGTTCTTCACACAGAGCTCAGCTTCTTCAATCACTAACCGGTTCAACCCTCGGTCGTTTGGTCACAACATAATATTTAGGAAATATGAAAAACAGCCATTTTCAATCAACCAATCAAGTAAACAGTCTTTGATCACGTCTAATATACAGACACGGTCAAATAATAACCAGTATATTATTAGTCTTTCTGAAGATCACTGAAGACTGGAGTAATGATGCTGAAATTAATTACGGCTGTGCACAAGAAACAGATAGCAATATTTCACAATATCACTGCTTTCGCTGTACTTGTGATCAAATAAACGCAGACTTGGTGAGCAGAAGAGACTCAAGAACGAATATCATTGAAAGAAAATATATCTGTTTGTTTAAAGCGTGCTGTCTTTGGTCGGTTTTGAGCTTCTTATATAAACTGTTTGATGTGGATAACGTTTAACATTAAATCCTTCCATTATTCTGTTGAAGATGTGTTCAGTAGTTCTTCATGCATTTGGTGCCGTCCATCGACGGGTTTAGTTTTAGAGAGCTGTCTAGAAAAGAAACGTGTCAGACCTGCTTTATCTGTCCGTTTGAGCTCTTCGTTTCGAACCCACGATTTCCTCCTGATTTCCTTCTTTTAGATGAATCAGAGTTTTTTTATATTAGTCCAAAAGAAGACCAATAAAGAACCAAATGCGTATTTTACGCTTTTAAATATAACTAAATTGGACTGGAATGAAAGAAAGATGGGCTCATTTCACCATTTCATTTGTGACTATGCTTTTTATTTGTGACAGAACTATGCTTTTAAAACTACTGTGATGAGAGTTTTATCTCCACAAGTGTGCATTTATTTTTCATGAAATAACACTTAAAATGACGAATGAACCTCTAAATGTGCACATACTGTATGTAGGGTTTTCTGAGTTAAATACTAAAAAAAGCCATCTTTTGTGAAGGCCATGATGCATCTGCTCAGCAAACTGAGTTTTGGTTTGATTTGAGAGAAGTTTTTTTCTTGCTAGACTGTGATGATAAACGGTCAAAGAAGCCTTATTTTTATGTTGAGATTTAATTAGGCTTTTTTTATTTTTATGTTGAGAAAGGAAGATTTTTCCAGATTTATCCACGCGCACATCCCCCTGGGAATAAAGCAGAAATGAAGATAGTTGAGTGAAAGCATCTTGGTTGGTTTAATTCACGCTTAGAGAAAGGCATCGAGGCCGTGGCAAGAAGATCACATATCCAGCGTCCAGTTGACCACATAAACATGCTTTATTTCAACATCCAAAATAATTAAAAACATCTCGAAATACTATACATGTACAAAATAAGTACAGATCCGTTGTTGGAACCATAGGGTCTATTTCGCTTCTGTGGTTTTTCTTTTTTGCCGCCTCTTTTCAGTTTGCACGAGAAACCTTTCACTGAAAACAAATCAAACAAACGAAAACAGGGAAGAGAAAGGAGATGTGCATTGCATTTTGAAAGTGGAAATAAAACCGGGAACGTACAGACAGAAATGAGACTTCTCAGGGACCGGGAAAAAACGGAAAACGAGACGAACCGGCAATCAGTCCATCCACTTAAACCACGTCAGATTAAGTGCAAATCTACCAGACACTTTGAGGAGATGCATCACATTGACATTCGGTTGACATTTAGCACCAAAACGGCCCTGCGAGCGACAGCACCAAAACACACCACGCACAGGACCTGGAGAGCAAGTAGCACCTTTTCAGAACTCGTACTAATCGTTGGCTTGAATTAAAAAAACAAAAAACGCCCTGGCTTCCCCCCCAGCATCTGTTTTCGTCCTGAGGTAGCCTTTATATCGAGATGACGTTGTACCATTGAGCTAACTGTGATGTTTCTCACTCGGAAGGAACAAGACACTCGGCTGTCGTTTGTCATATTTATTCAACACCAGAGAATGGTACATTAGCATTTGCTTGTTTCTCATTGTCCTTTAGCAGTGGTCAAAAATCAAAAAAACGGCACAAAAAGTCACCAGGTGGTCGTTTTTCTTCGGACTCAAGGGGGCGGGGCGTATATATTATTTTCTTGTTGTCAAAGGATTCTCGCTAAGTGTCCGTGACGGCGCTGCTGGCCGACGCAGTGGTCCTCAATTTGGCTTTTTTTTTTGTTGGGAGTCGCACCGTCCTCGGGGATTCAGGGTTAAGCATATGGAGCGATTGCAGCCGAATAAGAGAGTTCGGGCTTTTTTATTTTCGGTATGAACAGGAAAAGACTCGAAGATGACTGCTAGAAAAAAAACAGCAAAGTCATGTCCAGATTTTTCTTTTTTACAAGAAGCAGACTGGGCCAACTTCTACACCGAATTCCTGATCGGGAGCACCAATGTCCATAGGAGCGATATCAACGACCGGCAGACGAGATGTTTTCGTTGTCTTGTAGTCAATGACTGTCTTGCCCCATGTGCCAGTGTGTGACTGCGGAGAAAACACACGTTTAACATTTCAGCGCTTCCTGAGACCAACACGAGCTTTATTCTACCACATCAAACACAGCAGTGAAAGCTAAAAAGGATCTGAACTGATCTGCACGTGTTCACTGTTCCTTTTTTCCTCAAATTCTTCAATTACTGTTTATGCATTGAGTAGAGCTAAAGATGTAGAATAAGGCATTAATATGTGCTTCATTAGCTCTAATAGGGCTAATATTGTAGTGTTATGGATGCTAATAAGCAACTAGTAGGTGTAACAGTGTTACGGAATGAAAATAATAATAGTTTGCTATTTTATATAATATATGTGCATCTATTGTGTATCTTTATTACGTATTTATGTAAATACACACATATGCAGTAAATATTTAAAAAAATATTTGCTTGTCTTTACACGTATCCAAATCGTATAATTTGTATTATATATAAATAGATTTAATATATAAACATAACATAATTTTCTTAAATACATATATATATATATATATATATATATATATATATATATATATATATATGTGTGTGTGTGTGTATGTAGATAATAAATATAAACAGTGCAAAAACATTTATCTTGGATGCAATTAATCTAGTATTAACTCTAACTTAAATCTTTTTAGATAAGGATTTAATGGTTAAATCTTACTGTGGGGCAGTGCTTCTGCATTTAAGTTTATTTTCTGCATTCACCCAGAAGTCATTATCCGGGTAACATGCATTGCCAAGGAGTCAATATTAATTTTTTTCTCTGTGTCCTAACAAAGCAGACATCTGGTGTGTTGGCGAGCGCTCACCGTGCAGCCGTCCTCGCTGACTCTGTATGTGAAGCGGCTGTTTCCCTCGGCTCTGATCTCGATGTCGTTGGAGCCCTGCAGGAGCAGAGCCTTCTTCAGGTTGCCTGTGCTCTCGTCCATGTAGGCGATGCTGTTCTTGCAGTGGTAGGTGATGTTCTGAGCAGCCTCGTTGGACATCAGACGCATGAAGGTCAGCTGGATGTTGACGTCCTCTGGATCAGATCCCTCGCTGCCGTACTGGAACTACACACAACACACAGAACAAGTTCACCAAAGCGTCTCCTGATCGAGTGCAAGCAAGACAACCTTCGTTTTAGTCGTTCAAGAGTTTTTTCTTTTTATATTAATACTTCCAGGTCATGAATCAAATCGTCTAATTTTTTAATAATCAAGATGTTAATATATAATAGTTTTTTTAAAATAAGATAAAACGTAAATCTGTGCACATAAACATGCATTTTAAAATGCATGCAATGTATTCAATAAAATTTAATTTTTTTTTACTATTTTCTGCTTTATTAATTAAAGTTTTAAGCGATTAAATTAAATAAAAATGATTAAAACTATTAATTGATTTAGCTATTAAAAATCTAAAAATCTACATTCTGAACATAAGCATTTTTAATATATATATATTTTTATTTGTAATAAATGAACATAGCTTTTCTAAAATAAAATACTGGACTATTTCTAGATCAAATAAAAATCTTCATTTTTAGAAAATAGTAAAGCACATTTTACATTCACATTTATGTGATTTATTTATTATTTGTTAGTTTTTCCGATGCGGTTTCACACATTTACGTATTCGTATGTGAACATACACTGCATTTAAATGTGACATTAAAATAATTTCTCTCAGTGTAAGCTCTTGAAGTACCTGGAAGCCGTTGGGCATGGACTCTCCGAACCAGACGTGCTTCTTCTCCCGGATGTTCTTGCTCTGGTACCAGTTCTTCATGGGAATGGTGTTCTGAGACGGGCTGACGCAGGTCTCTCCGGTCTCCATGTTACAGAAGACCTTGATGGCGTCCAGAGGAGAGCCCTGGTTAGGGTCCACCCAGTAAGAGCCTAGCGGCAAACACAGGTTCAAGTGAGTTTCAGAGTTTCGGTAAATACAATATACAGCGATTAGGACACTAGTGTTTTCAGCAGCTAAAGAAGTCAGTCGTCTTCTGCTGTAGTGTGTCAGGAGGAAACCATTTAGCCTTTAATTGTAAGGATTCAGTGAGATGTCTGAGATCTGATCATCATCAGTCATGAAGGACTCAGTCCAGAAGAACTAGTGGAGGAACGCATTACTCTTTAGTTTAAGTTCAAATAAGTTACTCCAGTTTCTTACGTATTCTCAAAGTATCTACTCAAAAGTAACGCAATGCATTACTTTCATAAAAAAGTAACTAAGTAACGGAATCAGTTGCTGTTTTTAGTAAGTAACGCAACATTGTAACACCTTACTTTCCCCAGCACTGAATGAATGAACATAAGCTGATCTTTCCTACACTACAGCAAACTAATCTGATTTCTAGCTGCTGGAAGTACTAGTGTCCGGGACAGTCCAGCTGCTGACCGCTCTTCCAGTCGGGGTGGCACATCCTCAGGTCTCGGCACATGCGGGCAGGGTTGCTCTGGGTTCCCTCGGGGCTGCGGATGTTCTCGATCTTCTGGCTCAGAGACTTCAGGCTGGTGTCCACCTCGGCGTCGCGGTCACGAACGCTGGCGTCGTCGGCTCTGTAGCCTCCGCGCAGGGGATCTGGTCCCTTCTCGCCCTGAGGCATGGGCAGGAACGGCTCGCCGATGCCTGAGGGTCCGGGGGGACCTGGGGGTCCAGGAAGACCAGGAGCACCCTGGAGACGAGAGACAGCACCGTCAGACACGGAGATAAAAAGCTTGGTTTAGCAGCAAAGCTGTGCTGATTTCAGACTTACAGCAGGTCCCATCTCTCCGGAGCGTCCTCGGGGTCCAGGAGGTCCGACGGGTCCGGGCAAACCATTCATACCGTCCTTACCAGCCACGCCGTTGGAGCCAGAAGATCCCTATCAGCAGAAGAAAAACATTTGAGAATTCTTGTTTGCTTCTCACTGGACGACAAAACTTAAGTCTCTATTTGTAGTAGCAATGTACTGTATGGGTCAAAATGATCCATTTTTCTTTTTAGGCCAAAAATCGTTAGAACATTAAGTAAAGATTATGTTCCATGAAGATGTTTTAGACATTTCCTACTGTAAATATATCAAGTTCTGATTAGTAAAATACATGGCTAAGAACTTCATTTGGAAAACTTTGAAGCTGATTTTCTCAATATTTAGATTTTTTTGCTCCCTCAGATTCCAGATTTTAAATAGTCGTATCTCATCCAGATATTGTCCGATCACGACAAACCAGACATCAGTGGAAAGACTGGAAATCTCTATTTCAGATAATTGACTCTTATGACTCACAGAAGTGCAACTAGAAACCAGTTTTCAGGGCTGGGTTTTGACACAAAGTCCATGACTCCATTTGATTCTGACTCATAAGCTTTCGATTCGATTCCCTTTAGTTCAACATCGTCAGCTGGTACTGCATCACTATAATATTAAAGGTTAAAATGAACCGAAGTTTTTTTATATGACATTATATTTCAACTCCATTTTGTTTTTGTGAAACTTAAATGCTGGCTTGACAGATTTATTCAAACATATATGTTACATGGCATAGAAAACAGTATTTTGTGTATAGTTGGAATAATAAAATGGTACGAATCTGAAATGGGAGACTTTGCATCGTATTAAAAATAGCAAATTACAAAACTTATTGAATACGACAGACGCGACAACGTTAAAAACTAAAAACATGCTAGATTAATTGACTCTTGAAATTTGCGAAGCAATATTGTATTGTAAAAATGCGAATCGATGTTTTTGGAGTCACCGTATGCTGTATGGAAAAGAGCAGCGTGCACATTCTGCCAAACATCTCCTTTAGTCTTTCACTGTCCTGGATATCAATTAGACTTGATATAAAACCCATGTGCTACTTACACGAGGTCCAGCAGGGCCAGATGGTCCGGCGGGTCCTTGGTCACCAGGAGGTCCCTAAAAACATTGAGAAATACACTCGAGTAAGCCTCTTGTTGTGAGTGTTTGTGAAGGAGTTTGCAGAAGATCTGGATGTTCGGATCGACTCACAGGAGGTCCAGGTACTCCAGCCATTCCAGAGAAGCCACGGTGTCCCTTCATGCCTCTCTCTCCGGCCTCTCCAGCTTCTCCCTTATCTCCTCGAGGACCAGCAGGACCCTGCGTGACAGACAGCACAACCATCAGACTGCCTGAAGATCCAGAAACAAGCCAAAGAACTGATTTAAAAGAAGATAAATTCATACTAGAGCACCACGAGCACCAGCAGGACCGCCGGGACCAGCAGGACCAGCGGGACCCTGGGAAGAGAAGCGAAACCGTTAAACATCCACATGAGCATGAGATAAATCAGCATAATTATAGTTATGAATTATAGCTTTGAATATTATAGTGTAGGGTTTTCAACTAAAACCATACTTGAAATAAAATAAGACATAAAAAGCATGTTCATTTTTTGAGCTCGTTCTCAAAGCTACTTTCACTTCACGTCAAAACGTTTTATTTTCTTTAATACACCTCTTCTGCTCAGCAGGCCTGCATTTATTCCATTCAAAACACTGCTAAATCATTAATACTGTGAAATATTTTTACTATTTATTTCTGCATCATTACTTCAGTCTTCAGAAATCCTTCTAATATACCGATTAATATCTTCAATATTTAAAACAACTGGGCACTTCATTTAAATAAAGCATCGAAAACATGCTTTTTGTTTAGTTTTTGTTGGTTGCCAAAGCTATATTTCGAATCTCCTTTAGTCTCACTAAATGAAAAAGTGCAATGCCGAATAAACAAAAACATTAAGACTATAATAAAACACTATTAAAAGTTTACAATTAAAATGAAAACACACTTATATAGCGCCGCCTGTCGGCATGAATGCGTTACATTTATCTGTTCGGTTTAAAAACTGTTTGGAAAGTCGTATGGAGACTCACAGCCTCTCCACGATCTCCAGTCTTGCCTGATGGACCCATGGGGCCAGGAGCACCGGGAGCCCCAGGGGCCCCAGGAGGGCCAGAGTTGCCCGTCTCACCGCGGTCTCCCTACAGAAAACAGAGAAGTGCTCTTTCACACTGAAACCACTTTTAACATATTTACAGCACATGCATTCGTTTATAGGATGATAATGACTACCGTTTATCAGTTTTAACAATATTTATTTAGATTCTAGTGCTTGTGTTCATGTTGCATTACTAATTAACAATAAGCAGTTAGTGGCAGTTAAAAGTGTATCTTATGAAGAAGATATCTGCTCACCTTAGGTCCAGGAGGACCGTCACGGCCAGGAGCTCCATCATGTCCAGCGTTACCCTGCAGAGACGAGCGACACAAATGACTCGTGAATGCAGCGGGTTTTAGTTAAAGAAAGCTCTCCAGACCGGTGTAGTTCACTCACCTCACGACCAGCTTCACCGGGAGCTCCACCCAGTCCAGGAGGGCCCATGGGTCCCGGGGGCCCGCGCTCTCCCAAAGGCCCAGTGGGTCCCTGCTTACCTGGCTCTCCCTGAAGAGATGAAGAAGTGCGGTGAAGCGGGACAACTAAAGCAAGGTTTACAGAAGTTTTCATTCTTCAAGTTTTATACAGCATTTTTGATAGCATCACTTACAGAAGGTCCGGGGAGACCACCGAATCCTCTCTCTCCTCTTTGTCCGGGAAGACCGACAATACCACGAGATCCAATAACACCAGGAGGTCCAGGAGCACCAGCGGGGCCCTAAACACCAGACAGGATTACTCTGCAGCTCACGAGTCGTGTATCTGAGCTGATGGGGACGTGTTTGTGTCTCGATGACTTACAGCAGGGCCATCGGGGCCAACGCTACCCTTCTCTCCGGAGGGTCCTGCGGGTCCAGCGGCTCCGGCCTCTCCAGGGCGACCTGCGGGGCCCCGCTCACCACGGGCTCCTCTCTGTCCTTCTTTACCAGCACCACCGGTGGGGCCTGGGGGTCCTGTAGCACCCTGAGCAGCACAGAAGAAATGCAATGAAATCAGCTGTTCAGACCCTTCGATTTTGAGTTAATATTTAATATAATATCTAATGCCCCTAATATTCAAAAGTGATTTTTCAAGCTCTAAGTGAATGAAAATATCCTGAAAGCGCACCGGTTCTAAAGTTATTGTCTCTCTGGGAAGAAAGAGCCGACTCTGAAACGAGTCGCTTTTTAAAAATGGAACATTAGCCTATTTCCCATCTTTTTTAGTGTTTTCACATTGGTCTGAAGGAAAATGCAGATTCGTTCTTCGCCACTAGGTGCTACTTTAAGAGTGTTAAAAGCTCTCAAACACTGCTTAAAATGAAATCAACCAGTCACTGGAGGAGTCAATGAATCTATCGTTTGGGAGTCGTTGAGTAAATAAATGCATATAATAAAAAACATGCAGCCTATTGTTGGAGACTCCCAAAAAACGAAATATGAACCTTTCCTAACCACATAAGTCACTTTAATACTTTAATATATATATATAATATATATATTCAATAATTTAACTGCATTTGCATGTTCACAGTTCACAGATGAAAGATACTTTGAAAGAATTTGTGGAAGTTAATTTTAATGTTTCTGCTTTGAAACAGCTGGTTTCCAATGAAGTTTACTCACAGAAGGACCGGGAGGTCCGACTCGTCCAGCAGCTCCAGGGAATCCAGTAGCACCCTATCAATACACAAACACACCCTGAAACACCAACAAGTACTGCTACATATTTAAAATATTGTGTCTTTTTGTGTTTTGTAATTAATGACTGATATTATAGGCTCTTACAGGAGGTCCAGCACCACCACGAGCTCCTTTAGCTCCAGTAGCACCAGCAGGTCCCTGTCAAACACAACAGCAGACAGTAAGTGAAGGATCTTTTATACTGTATGTACAGCAGAGCGGTATAGATGTGACTTCACCTGAGGGCCGGCGGCTCCCACGGGGCCAGCGGGTCCAGGAGCTCCAGCATCACCCTTGGGTCCGGAGTCACCGGTCTCTCCCTTAGCACCGGGCTGTCCGTTAGCACCCTGCGCGGAGAACAGAGGAGCTTCAGCTCAGTGCGGGTCAGTACCAGAGAACGAGAACTGACCGAGACCGGTATACTCACAGGAGGTCCAGCAAAACCAGCAGGTCCAGGAGGACCGCCCTCTCCACGCTCGCCCTGAGAACACACACACACACACACACATTAAAACACATATAATACTAATGCAGTCCAAATAACGTAAAAAATCATTTACCATTCACCATTCACCATTACCTATGACTTATCCCTCAATAAATGACTAATTTGCTGCTAATTAATAGTTAGTAAGGTAGTTTTTAAATGTAGGTATCGGGTAGGATTAGATCTTGTAGAATAAGTCATTAATATATGGCTAATTATTCCTAATAAATAGCTACATTCTAGTTATATGTGCTACTATTTCAGAGAAATAAAGTGTTACCCAAAATTTTAATTCCGTGCAACCGTTTTGCTTGCATTATGTATTTCTTAAAATTTGTATTTTTTTTTTGGTTCAGTGAGGTTATTGAGTGGTCTTGCATTATTAATGATTGCATTATAACTTACGGGGGCTCCACGGGGACCGGTCACTCCTGCGGGTCCAACAGCACCAGACTCTCCCTGAAACAGTTAGGAAGTTAGGATTTAGAGCTGAAAAAGAGCTTAGGTAAAGCAGGAATACAGTGTTTCAGTGCTAATCATCTTCTTACCTTCTCACCAGGAGCACCAGAAGGTCCAGAAGGTCCAATGGGGCCGGTCATTCCACGCAGGCCATCCTTACCTGCAGCTCCATCAGGGCCCTTGGGTCCAGCGTCACCCTAAAGAGGATATGACATCATCAGCCCCACAGCATCATTTCCATTTGATACATAGTGTATGAATATATTTTTTTAAACTGCTTGCATATAGTATCATAATATAATATTATGTACAGTCATATAAAAAGTACACTTTGATGACCGTGTTTGTAAACGTTGAGCTTAGAGATATATGATGTATAAGTCTCAGTTTCATAAAAATGGACCCTTATGGTTATATGGGTCCCATATATTCTCTGTAATAAGTGCTTGCTCAGAAGTCGAGGAAGATTATGAATGTTTTGGTGATAATGTCTTACTCGCTCTCCTCTGGCTCCAGGCATGCCTCCGGCGCCGCGCTCTCCGGGCATTCCCTGCAGTCCAGCGGGCCCCACACCACCAGTGGCCCCGGCGGCTCCGGGCTCTCCCTAAACACACATGAACGCAGACGGAGGTCAATCGTTTCTCGAATCACGATCCTGAGACGTGATGACATCGAACTGGGATTCTTACCTTAGCACCATCACTACCAGGAGAACCAGGGGCCCCTCGAGGACCGGTGGGGCCAGCGGGTCCATTACTACCACGCTCTCCGGGGAAACCTCTGTCACCCTGTGTGAGATATATATTTACATCACTCTCTGGGATATATAACACATATATAACACAGCACATATTATATATTGATATCTTTCTTTTTTTATTTAAAATGTAATAAAAAATTAAATTAAATTAAATAAAAAAATTCCAAGCAGGTCAATACAGGTTAATATTAAGATAAAAATATATATTACTTTTTAAAAAGGAATTTTGTTTGCTTGGATTGTATAACTTTTACAAATGGCTTTAATAAATAAACCAGGCTCTTCTCAGGTCTCCTAAATATGTTGGAATTTTTTTTCTGACTAAAAAATATACCCATTTTGCATAGATTATTTCTTCATACGAGTTAATATAAATGTATGGGGATGTATTACAATTCATGGAAAATTAAAAATGCTCATTTTGTCTATCAATAATTTCATTTTACTCCAAGGACATTTTTGGCAGCATAAGCACAATTATATCAGAAGAAACTCTAATTCCTGTTCTATTAATACAATGGTTCTAGTTTAAAAGGTGCAGTGGGTGAATATTAAGGGTTGACTGAGATTTTTTAGGGAGGAGATACTCACTCTTGGACCAGAAGGACCATGAGGACCAACTTCACCAGGAACACCCTGTTAAACAGTGAACATAAGAAATAAGAAAAAAACGGCACTGTGTAGAGATCATGAAACCAGGTATGACCCAGGACCACAAAACCAGCCGTAAAAGTGAATTTTTAAAGGACAATATTTGTCTCAGATACAACTATTAGAAAATCTGGAGCAAAAAGTCTCCTTTAAAGTCGTCCAAATGAAGTTCTTAGCAATGCATATGACTAAGTTTAAAATATTTGCTGTGCATCTTTATGATTTTTGGCCTAAATACGCTGATTGCAGTGCATAGTTGGCTATTGCTACAGTTGGTCTGTTCTGCTTATGACTGCGTTTGTGCTCCAGGCTCACATATATAACATGTTTAATTGAACGCAGAGAGGATATGTAAGTTAAAGACATCACGCACCTGATCACCAGGTTTGCCCGTCTCTCCGGTGGCTCCCTGTGGTCCTGGCAGACCCTGCGAGAGAATAAACAGCGATGGTTTAACTTCCATCCAACGACTGAACCAAAGATAAGCAGCTAATCACAGCTCTGATGAAAAGCGCACCTGGAATCCAGAAGGACCGGCGGACCCCTGCTCTCCCTTCTCTCCAGATGGGCCCTAAAACATCACAGACAGGGACAAATCAGAGCACAGTAGAGCGGACCCAGGTCGTATTGGGCTTTGAGAGTTTTAAACACACGTACAGCAGGTCCAGGAGCTCCAGGAGCACCGATATCTCCATCCTTGCCAGGAGCGCCCTGCAGAAACACACAGGATTCAAGCAAACGTCTGGAGGATCTCTCGCATGAAGCTCAGAAACTGTTTTATATTCCACGTACCAAAGCTCCAGGGGGTCCAGCAACTCCTCTCTCGCCAGCTTTGCCAGCCTCGCCCTGAGAAGAAGAGACACCAATGTCATGAATTCTTTCTGCTTTTGAAGAGAACAATGCAGCAAGCCTCGTGAAAGCTCATGCAGTAACTCACATCAGCTCCCTTGGGTCCAGGGAATCCCATCACTCCAGGAGCTCCACGAGATCCGGCGGGCCCCGGGGGTCCAGGACGGCCGTCTTGACCGGGTGCACCCTATGGGTCAGAGAGATTGAAGCACACACTACTGTAACACAACATCTCATGTACGAGTCTTACACCGCATACAAACAACACCAAAGAGGTGAATTATAAATATAATAGTGGACTTACAGAAGGTCCAGCTTTGCCATCAGGTCCAGGGCTTCCAGGGGCTCCGGTCATACCCTACAGCACCAGTCAAGTTATTTATGAAATACAGACTCTTTATGCTGCTAATATGTTTCTACGAAGCTTAAAGCTATGCGTCACCTTGGATCCAGGCAGTCCTGCCTCTCCGGGGCGACCAGCCTCTCCGGTGGCTCCTTGAGGTCCCATCGCTCCGTTGGCTCCGCGCTCTCCAGGGGCCCCCTGAAACGCGATTAAAGGGCCAGCTTTAGTGATTCACAAGAAGAAATCAGGACCCTGGAGAGCTCCTTCTCAAAGCGGAGTCTGCAGGTCAGCGCTAAAGACTTCAGTAATGTATGTGTTTGTGAAAATATATATATATACAATATGATTTAAACTACACTGTAAGAAGAACATTTATAGCTAGAAATTACATTTTAGATTTTTTGACTTATAATCAGTTAATTGACACATATACTACTGGACAAATGTTTAAAATCATTCAGATTTATTATTGTTTAAAAAATGTCAGTTTGGTTTGATTTGATTCGATTCGATTCAATCTGATTTGATTCAGAGTTCCATTTAATTCAATTCAATTTAATCCAAGCAAGCTTTTTTGGCATTAATAGCTCAGTATTGCCAAAGCATTGACATTTAATACATAATCAAAAACCAAAATATATCTATAAATCAATGAGTCAATAACTGCATGAATAATTTTATTTATAAACAATAAATAAGAAAATAGGTCATATTTTGCTCACCAAGGTTGCATGTTTTGAAACCAAAAATAGAGCAAAAAAAAGTAATATTGATATAATTATGACTCAAAATGGCTGCGTTCTATTTGAATAGATTTTTTTCTTATATTTTTGATTAATATTTTGCAGGTTATGTATCTTTAGGGTGTTTTGATAAATAGAAAGTTCAAACAAGCGGCATTTATTTGAAATAGAAATCTGTGTAAACTTTAATGCAAAGTTTTTGAATAAAAGCATTCATTTCTTTCTTTCTTTTTTTGCTTAAAACGTGCCAACCCCAACCTTTTAAACACTAAAGTGTCACGGTTTCCACAAAAACATTCAACGCTGATTAAAATAAGAAACGTTTCCGAGCAGCAAATCAGAATATTAGAATGATTTGTACAGGAGGAGTGATGCTGAAAAATCAGCACTGAAGTCAAAAGTATAAATTTGATTGAAAATATATTTGAATCGAAAACAATATTTGACAGTATTTTCTGATCAAGTGAAAGCAGTCTCAGTCTTCCGGACCCTAAAAGCACATTAATGTCTGTATTTTGGAGAGTGCTCAGTAATCTTACCCCGGGTCCAGGAGCTCCGTCGCTGCCAGGAAGACCACGATTGCCAGGGGCACCCTTTAGAAAGAAAAACACAAAATATGAGAGAGAAGCGGACAGCGACGCCAGCCTGAATCAAAGCGGTGAGTTCCACCTACACGGCCTCCGGGAGGTCCGACGGGTCCGGCTCCACCGGGCTCACCACGAGCTCCTCGCTTGCCTTCTTCACCAGAGGGTCCGGCCAGGCCCTGGGGTCCAACGGGGCCCTGGGACAGAAAACAGCAGCTATTACTATCACAGCGGAGCTCTCTGTGAACATCAGGAGACCGTCTCATAGACTTACAGGTTCTCCCTTAGGACCGGCCTCTCCCTTGGGGCCTTGGGCTCCGGGATCGCCCTGGAAACGAAAGAACGGGTTTAGCACTTTACTAAAGCATTTAGGAATGATGCCTTATAGAAAGTAGTTTTCAGCTGGAAATAAAAAAAACATTTCTAATCTCAGTCCGTCATGCTTCATTCGTCAGATTCTACCTGATGCAAATGTGAGGTATAATTATATTATAATGTATGCATAATGCATCATAAAAGTAATACATGTAATAAATGTAAGCGCAGTTAATGCATTCTAACATTTATGAAGGCGTTATTACACAATGCATTTTAAATACGATTTAAAAAAAATGTATTACAATGCACAGTATAAATAATGCATTACGCTCTCTAATAACATTAATAATGCATTATGCATAAAAGCTTTTAATTAAAGTGCTAGCATCATGTATTTACTCCCGAAAGCATTTCTTACTTCTAAAAAATATATTTTGAAGAATTTTGGGAAGCAAACAATTCCATTGTATTTTTTGAGTAAATGTTCATTTTTGAGTGAAAAGAACGTTAATCGGTTTTTAAACGATCGCTGCATCTGTAACCTCGGTTTCAGATAAACTGAAGGCTGCAAAAATGATGTCCTGAAAGCACTGACTTAACTACACTTATCATACTGATAAAATGCAGTTTACACACATTGTTTCCCTTGGGGCCAGGGGCTCCAGAAGGGCCCGGGGGTCCAGCAGGTCCACGAGATCCTGGGAAACCAGGAGCACCAGCAATACCAGCAGCACCCTACAAAACAGCAGCAGAGCAATCAAACCAACGAACCCAAGCAGAGACGTGTGTGTGTGTGTGTGTGGTGTGTGTGTGTGTGTGTGTGTGTGTGTGTGTGTGTGTGTGTGTGTGTGTGTGTGTGTGTGTGTGTGTGTGTGTGTGTGTGTGTGTGTGTGTGTACTTACAGGAGATCCTTTAGCACCAGCAGAACCATCAGCACCAGGAGGTCCCTGCGCAATGGCAAGAAAACTCAATTATTTCTTAAATTAATTTCTTTGCAGCTTTGCAGAATTTTTTTTCAGTTTCTACATCACATTCAGCAGCAGCTTATCAGTTACTATATCTCAAGAAACATACTCACACTTTGTTTTGCGTATTATTCAAGTTTTGCATCTTTCATACGTTTAATACAAGCATTTTTATCAATTTAATCTCTTCAGCAGTGCTTTTCACAATATGTGCCTTTACGGCATTTCTAATAACGCTAAGTAAACCGTTCATCATCCAAGCGCAGATGTTTTCTAGCAGATGAAGAGCGCTGTAAAGACTCACAGCAGAACCAGCAGCTCCAGCGGTCCAGGGTTACCCGGCTCTCCGCGGGCTCCTTGGGGTCCCTCTGAACCACGGCCTCCAGCGGGGCCGGTTTCTCCCTGCAGAAGACAAGACCAAAGCACAGGCCTGTCAGAGGATCTCCAGCTGCTTTAATGAACTAGCTCAGTGTGGTATATTGGCACAACATTCGGGCGTGTGAAATAATCTTTGCTTTGAAAGCATTATAATTCATTATATTGTGTTTGTACCTTAGCACCAGCACCGCCAGGGAATCCAGGAGGGCCAGCGGGGCCGGTGGGTCCCTAACAGAGCAGAGACATAAGAAGAGCTTCAGTAATAATAATAATAATAATAATAATGCATTTTATTCATCAGGTGCCACAACAACATGCACAATAGCATCCAACAATAAGCAACACAAAAAATATAAACGTACTCCATTAAACTAAGCAGTTTTACAAAGGAGACACTTCGGAGATATGAGTCACACCATAAAAAATAATAATCCTCACAATTATCTATAAGTAACTTTACCATCCGTAGAACCTTTCTTTGAGGCAAAAGAAGCTCCTTCAGATTATAAAGATGCTTCTTTGTGCAACCTAAACTCTTTCTTCTGTGGCCTCGCTGTAGTTAAGAGTGTGTATAACTGACCGTTTAGATCAATACGTGCTGTACGCTGTGAAGAGGGACTTACAGGAGGTCCAGCAGCGCCGGTGTTTCCATCATTACCACGTGCACCCTGCAGAAAACAAGAAGACACCACGATCAGCTTCTTCACGACTCCAGGACTGAGTTAGCTTCTGAGGAGTCCCGTGTTAATCGGCTTTTCTAGTTTTTAGGTTATAAACTTACAGAAGGACCGGGAGGACCGGGGCGACCTCTCTCACCGGGCAAACCACGAGGACCCTGAAACAAGCAGACAGCGTGAGAAGACGGCCTTCACTCTGAAGAGCTTCACGTGGACTTTCAAGCCCATCCAGAGACACTCACCATGGCTCCAGCGATGCCGCTCTCTCCGGGAACACCAGGCTCTCCCTGAGATCAGAGACACACACCATCATCATCATCATCATCATCAGGGAAACTACACTAGAGACTCATCAGACCTGCATTCATGAGAGAGATCGGCTCTAACCTTAGGTCCAGCAGGTCCAGTGTCTCCTTTAGCTCCATCTAGACCAGAGAAACCCTGAGAGGAGAGAGAGAACGTCACGTCACTGAGAAAACAAGAAGCACTTCTATATACATATATATATATCCAAGCGAGGCTAATAGCAATTAATAAATATAGAAAAAAAATGTTAAATAAAATATGAAAATATATATCGATTAAATAAATATAAAAACAATATATCAAATTCTATAAAAAATTATAAATAATATTAAAGTGTATAATGAATATTTTCTTTAACGTATTATACAGCAGTGTCCTAATAGTTCTACATGTAATAGACTGATAATGTTTACATAAATAGAGGAAATAGGAAACATTACATTACTATCAAAAATCATTTAAGAAATAAATATATCTATATCTTTTTTCCGAGCATTATTGCACGCTAATAAAACAATAACACGTTTATCTAATTCTATGAAAATACAAAATAACAGTCAAATGTTAAAAAACATAAAATATCCACGCAGTATATAATAGTTATACACAGCATGCAATAATAATATACCTATATATTAATACTACAAAATATATGTGTGTGTTTTTCCCAAGCATTACTGCACACAAAACTGAAAAACATAGGTGGAATATTAATGAAGACATATATAAAACATAATAAAATGCTAAAGAAAAGATATTTAAACTATATATATATATATATATATATATATATATATATATATATATATATATATATATATAAAAAAAAAAAAAAAAAAAATATATATATATATATATATATATATATATATATTTTATTTATTTATTTTTTTAAAGCAATATTACACACAAAACAAAAAAATATTTATAGAAACATTTAGTAATGTAGAAGGTATAGTTCTGTGCTGTAATACTCACTCTGTGTCCCTTGATGCCGGGGAGTCCAGGGGTTCCTGGGAATCCACGAGCACCCTGTCAATCAAACAAGAGAATATAATTATGATGATTAATTGAGTCTCGTTGCACGGCAAAGAACGAGTGTTTAAAGTGCCTTCGTTGCATCTCGTCTCCTTGTACTCTCGCCGGAGGCTCTCTAAGCCGTGTCTGTGATCTCTGCTGTGTTTATGATGAAAGCGTGCATGAGCGAAACACACCTGGGGCCCGGCGGCTCCGCGCTCTCCAGGACGCCCGGCTTTACCAGCTTCACCCTGAAGAAGAGCGGGAGAGAGATCAGAAGACGCTCACAGCCGCGTTAAACAGCGAAGAAAATACAACTCACATCTTCTCCGTTCTTTCCAGGAGGACCAGCGGGGCCGCGAGAACCCATCGGGCCCTGCAAACATCAGAACGATAATCACCAACACGCGTGCTTTGGATGTAGCATTAAGTGAGACTGAACACTGAGTATATGCAGAAGAAACTCACAGGAGCACCGGGCTCTCCGGGCTCGCCTGCGGGGCCGGTGAATCCCTGAGGGCCCTGAGACCAATGCAGACAGACGGAGTTATATATCAGACGTATGAAAATTAAACCGATAGCTGATTGCAATGCTTTGCATCAGAGAAAACACTAGAAATAGACGTACGGGTGAACCTGCAGATCCAGGGAGGCCACGGGGACCCATGGGGCCCTAAAAGGGAGGAAAAACATACACGTAAAAAAAAAGCTTAGCTCTTGGTATAACATGCAACATGTTCGGTGCAGTTCGACCGGAGTCCAGTAAAAGTGCATCGAATGTTTGAGCTGGTTCCATCACAGATATACGTGTAAGAAAAGCGAGGGATGATAAACGTGCAGAGAGTGAATTCTGTGAATGTTCTTGAAGGAGAAGCAACTCACTGGGGGCCCGGGGAGAGCGGGGCCACTGGATTTATCACTGCCGTAAGCCATCTGGGAGAGGAAAGACTGCAAGAAGCAGAGAGAGAGCTTTCTGAGGATTGATCTTCACTACAGAAATACTTTCCTTTTAATATAATCAGCTCTTACATGCACCTAAGAGAAGTCAAAGCCTTAAAACACAGCTGTTTTGTTTTAATAGAGCTTTCAGTCCTCAGGACAGGAGCTGTTCACTTCAGCTGGTACTGAACTTTAGAAAAACAGGCTTCCGGTTAAAATAATAAAATAAAATAAAATAAAATAAAATAAAATAAAATAAAATAAAATAAAATAAAAATTAATTTAAATTAAATTAAATTAAATACTTCATGCAGTTAAAAATTAATTAATAAAAAATGACATAATAAAATAAAATGACTTTTGCTAAATCTCAGTTATTTGTTTGATTTTGATTTTTTTGAAGGCAATGACCCATGCGTATAGATTTCTGTTTGTGACCCGGGGTCAGCGTGATAGTATCGTGAGCTGCTTACTCCGCCGCCGAGGCCGGAGGTTCCAGGAGGACCGGGGGGTCCGGGGAGCCCGTCTTCTCCGGGAGTACCGTCTCTGCCGGGAGGCCCTGCAGGACCCTTCACACAAACACAGCAGAACAACTCAGAAACACTGAACGCCTCGCATATGAAGGCTCAAACCATCTTTTTCTTTCATATTGCATGTAAGCTGACAGAGGTCAAAGGTCAGTGGGACAATTAGAGGTCAGCAGGTTAAAAGCCTCCAGTGCCCCATAAATCACGCTAATTATTTCCATTTGCAGCAGAATTTCACAGCGATGCAACGTTTTTGTCTCCTGCAGACTTCAGTCTCTTTTTTTTAATCATAGCAGACTAACTCGAAAAACTAGATGACATATAAATACATCACAATGATAACAATAAGCAGCTCGTTCATGAATAAATACTCACTGGATCTCCAACTGGACCCTAAAAATGAAAGAATGAGAAATATAAGACACTCTACATCAATGTAAACATAATAATCATGTTATTATTATTAGATCATCTACATTTATATATGGTGTGATGTATATGTCTTACACAGTGTGAAAAGTACTAATTTAATTTATTAATAAGTTACTCAAGTAATATGTATATATATATGTGTGTGTGTGTGTGTATGCATACATTTTGGATTATTTAAAGCAATCTGAGTTGCATTAGAATTGTAAACACACACAAATAAAATGAGATGCACTAACCTGAGGACCAGTAACTGGACTATCGGTCGTAATGTATGCATCTACGGAATAAAATACAAATATATTTCAGAACCTAAATGGGCTCAGTTAAATCATATAGATATGTATATATGTAAGGACTCAGAGGACTGATTCAGAAATAGAAAAATAGGGAGCTACCCCTTTAAATGACTGACAGACATTAATAGTTCCACCGGTGCTCAAAAGATCAGAAGTCACTTTACAGGGTACAGAATACGATATGCTTTACACAGCGTTCAGAGGCTATTTCAAATTAGAAAGTGTAAAAAAATGTGATCAAAAAGCCAAATCCGTGATCGCTCTGTCCCGTGTAACAGCGTGAGCGAGGGCAGAAAGTCCTCAGGGGCCTGGGGCCAGTGAGAGGTATTTCCACTAGAGGGCGCCAGATTGAGCGCTTCTGTACCGTCGGGGCAGATGGGGCAGCATTCTCCGTCGGGAATCTCTGGATTGGCACAGTCTGATGTATCCTCGCAGATCACCTCGTCGCACATGACCGTGCCGCTGTCGCAGACGCAGATCTGGCACGGCTCGGGCTTCCAAACATCCTTGTCGTTGTAATTCTGACCGTCCAACGTGCAGCTACCGAATGAGACTGTGAGGACGACAAAGCGGCGTTAGCACAGAACACTCACTCACACCCGTCTCCACAAAAGTAAACTAATCCGACTCGACCTAAATTGGTCCCAAACTAAACATCGAACCATTTCGAATGTGTCGTTCCAGAGAATGAGCGTGGCTCTTTAAGCACGAAAAGAGCAAAAATGGCACGTGCAGAGATGATTATAACAACGCATAATGGCACTGCATTGACTGTTTACTTATTGTTTATTCAGTATTTTATAAATATGAAGCTCTAATGGCCTAATGGGGCGTGGTGCACAAGGATGATGAGGAAAGGCCTGCATCCCGTCCTGTTTTACACGCATGCAGTACCGAGGCCCGCCGCGGGGAGGCGCCAGAGTCGCGCGAGAAGCGCCGTCACGCCCCGAGGGCTCGCGACTAATTGAAACGAGAAGTTATCCCCTATCAAGCAAAATGCGTTCTGTAACTCGAAAATGATTACTTATGGTAACATTTGAGCAGGCTAAAACTGCCCAAAACGTCGAGAGATGGATCGGCGTAATCCTCAGGCGAGCGGTTATATCCAGTTAACAAAGCGCTAAACAGCACGACAGAGCATAAAACGACGAGAAGAAAGCGTGATATTAAGCTCTCTCTCTCTGTTTGTCTCGTCCGCGTCGCGTTTCGCCTTCAGCGCATCCTTCGCTTCGGGACATCGCGCAGTGCGCATGCGCAGCGAACATTTCCGCGAGATGGAAAAAGTTAACATTTCTAGGAGTGTAAAAAAAATTAAAAATAAGAAGAAAAGGCAGCTTTTTCCTCCTCGAGTCGTTCCCGAAACTTTTAGATCGCAGGTCGCTTGCAAACAAGCCCAGTGAAAATCCCCTTCCGAGGCTCTCCTCCTTCAGACAAGCATCTGTGCAAAAGCAGGAGTAAAAATCATATACTCACTATCATCCTCTCCTTGTCCTCTGACCACGAGGACCGCCGCGGCGAGCAGCAGCCCTAACCGGATATCCACAAAGCTGAACATGTCTAAATATTAGACATGTAGACTCTTTGAGGCAAGGGGAATCCTGTTTTGTGCTCAATCATACACGTAGGGTCCGGTCTGTGTAACTCCAATCCAGACCCTAGCAGAAACTCCCTACTGCCTAAACAAATGTGTGACCCTGGCTTTTATACCACGGGCTCGTGGGGAGGTGCTGAGCGCTCCAGATATCTGCTGCATGTTCAAGACAAAGCCAGTCCCTCCTTCTGCCAAAAAACCAAGGGCCGCCTTCGAACATGTCAAACTATTTAGAGCCTGCTCCGACGTGGACACTCTGAAACACGGAGCAGAAGCGTGTCAGGGGTTGGAGATGTCGTGGGTCTCTGGGTCGTCTCTGCGGTCACGCGTGGCCTTTGGTTTCAGGAGGATCAGGTTCTGTCGTTCGGTTATATGATGGTGACCCTGAAGGCTTTGGTTTTAAACTGAGATTTCTACAATAAATCATCTTTCCATTGATGCCCGGTGCGTTAGGATCGGAGAATATCGGATTGTTGACTGTCTGAGAGCAAAAAAGTCTGAATATTGAGAAAGTCAATGCAGAAATGAAGCTTTAATATATTTACGATAGGAGGTGTGCGAAGTATCTTTACTGAATATCTTAATGGCATAAAAGAAAAAGGGATCCTTTTGACCCATAAAGAAGTCATGCACGTTAAGAAAAAGTCTCGTTTTGAAACCCAGCGTTGTCTTCTGATAAAAAGACAGTCGTTTAGTGAGAGAATGATAACAGAAATGTCATTTTGGGTGAAACGCAAAAAAAATATTTAAAAAACATCCTGTTTTAAAACGTACCTTTTTGCATTTCACAGATAAAAAGAAAGTCATTAAGTGAGATTTCCCTCAAACATCAAGCACACAATGAAAATCGATTTTTACTTGTTTGATTATTTATGCTGAATGATATTAAGTAAACGATGACAAACGTTTCATTTTTGAGTGAAATATGAAATATTAAACATGGCCATACAAGCTCAACTGAACCTTTCTGGATTGAAGTTTATTAGCTTAATAATTTAAAGCATAGATCATTTTCGCATTATTGCATTATAGTAAAGAACTTGGAGTCGATGAATAAAGTTAATAACAAAGACTTTTTATTTATTTTTATATATATATATATATATATATATATATATATATATATATATATATATATATATATATATATATATAAACATTTTTATATTAATTTAATAATAAAAAAACCTGAAAAAAAGGACAAATATTTATTTATCTATTTATTTTAACTAGTCAACAAGGCAAGATTTCTCATTTTCATTCAGTTTAAGTTGAAGTACTAAAACAGCAAATTAAAAAATAGATAAAATAAAGCTTAAAACATAAAAATATATATATATATATATATATATATATATATATATATATATATATATATATATATATATATATATATATATATATATATATATATATATATATATGTATATAATAAAATGACTAAAATGCTAACTAAAATGAAAATGAAAACAGAAGACATTACTCTTCTTTACAAAGTCACCAGCACACAAACACAGTAGATATAGAAGGATGTTTAATGTTCCAGACAGAGCAGCATAACATGAATATCTGTGCAAATGTCCACTGCATGCCTGAACACACGAGTCAGTCTGTGAGCCATTAGCTCTTTCATATGCAACATGTTACTGAGAGAGAAACAGAGAGAGAGAAGAGCATCTGGCATCATATCAAACCCTGCTCAATGCTCTGTGGACACGTTGCAGCTTCAAGAGCCATGGCCCTGTCTGACCTCCTTCCTCTTTACGTTTACACACTCGCTGCTCACTATCACGATCATGAATGCGACGTGTAACGATGCTCCCTTAACTTTCCCTGAAGGTGAAAAAGTGTGTATAGTGCGAGGAGTACAGCTCACTTCTAGTTC
Organism: Puntigrus tetrazona; assembly: GCF_018831695.1. Classification (NCBI taxonomy): domain Eukaryota; kingdom Metazoa; phylum Chordata; class Actinopteri; order Cypriniformes; family Cyprinidae; genus Puntigrus; species Puntigrus tetrazona. Next base: position 412,791 of record NW_025047932.1, on the reverse strand, counting down.
CTGCTCTCTTCGTTCTCACCGCTTCGTTGAATTATCGCTTTTAATGCCCGGGGATCTTCTGTGAATGCCCCTGGATGTAAGCGAAGCCTTCCATCATCTTTTATAGATCCGAGCCCAGGAAAACATGGTTTTATACAGTCGGGAGGAAATATGAAACCTTCCTTATCAGAGCTGAGATTAAAACTCAAAGGGAACAATGAAGTTTTACGGCTTCCAAAGTCGTCTTGTTTTTCTCTTTAGTGACGGCCAGCGACTTTTATTTCCTTTTTTTATTTAATGGGCAAATGGCTGCATTTCAGATGCATGCTTAAAATCCAAGAGGCGTCCGTGTCAGCGCTTTGAGACATAATCAGCACGGTCTTTAATTGCCGGTGCACGGCTGGTGTTTTAGAAGTGAACTAGATAGGGCTCGTCTTCTGGATCCCAGTGCTACTGCATCCGAGCCGAGGAAACTGTTTTCATATGAAAGAATCATCATCACAAAATTTTACTGCAATATAAAACAGCTGTTTTCTGTGTGAATGTCTGATTTCAGCATCATGACCCCAGTCTTCAGAAATCATTCTAACATCGAAACCTTTGGGATTATTATCAGTGTTGCTGAGCATTCATGTTTTAGGATTCTTTTGCATTTATTGTTCTGGAACTTTAGAATAACATGAATTCACTTAATGCATCCTGCACTAAATATTTAAAACAACAAGCTCAAAACTGAGAAAAAGCACAAGCTAATAAACTGTGGTTACTCTTTATAGTCTTTAATAAAATACATTGACAAATGCAACTTATTTTTTAATCTCTTCGTGAACTCTAATCCTCGCCAGAGTAGTCATTCTACTAATATAATTATATTTTCAATAACGTCGATTTTTATTAACCTAATATGATCTGAGAAAATGCTTCTTCTTTATTTATATACGAATTAATCTGAGTTTGTGTAATGCAAACACACTTAAATCTATATATCTCTATACAACGGCATACAATCACTTTTCCTCTTCAAACCGTATTAAGTCACTTTCCGGAGAGTGAGAAGGTTTTGAAGGATGGGCCGGGCGAGGTTTAAATAGAAGTGGTAATTTTCAGTGTTTTTGTTTTACAGGAGTTGCATTAAATTACGCCTTTGCGGCGAGCGTCTGGCAGAAATCAGGCCGGCGATAGAGAAAGAGTTATACAGACACAGCCAGAGCCAGGTGTATGAATCACGACGTGCTAAAATACGACCCCAAAGTCAGCTTTCACTCTTAATACAGCTGCATTTACCGGAGACCGAACGAAACAACGCCACTCTGCCCTGAAGCTCACGTCAAGACAAAACACATGAACTCAAACAACAGCAAAAGACAAATCTCAAACACATTCGCTCGTCCCAGACTGAACTAGTACGACACGCCGGGCTCCAGAAACTCTTCAGTGCTTAACTTGACACATCATCTGACCCAGAGCTGATCTGAAAGAAACTACATGCTGATAACTCAAATTAGACTAATGTAAGACTAAATTACACTAATGAATTTGAATACCAGCTAATAATGTCATTCAATAGATAAGAATATAATTCAAATGAAATATAACGTTTAAAAACGCTAAATGACAGAAAACTAGTTTACAGTTAGAATCCTTCGAGTGAGAGTTCACCCAGTTTTTGTTATTAATTTCTCACCCTTGTTTCGTATTAAACCTGGAAGACCTTTAAGATAAGTTAAGTTAAGATATTCCGATGTGTTCAGAGAGCATCGGCTGTGCAGATTTGCCCCAAAGTCTTGATTTTGTGCGAAAACCTAGAAAAAACCAGCAGAATGGTGCAAATGTTTTCGACTGCACATCTGCAATACTGTCAGGATCTCCTGAATTAATATTCGCAAGTGCGTTATTTATTTGACTAAATACTGAGCAACGTCAGTTTTACGTAAAATACTGACTATTACTTGGTCTGTTTTCTGTCTTCAGTTCAGTCTTTTGTAAAGAATTTTAAATCAGTCACTTTAAACAGGCTATTCATTTACATGCAAGTTGTAAATTAAAATGTTTAAAAGTGGTTATGAAGGTGTTTAATTTCTTTCTTTATTATTTGTTTATTTTTAAGTGATACTGTCATCATCGTATGGAGCCTCGCACAAGAAAATATGTGCATGCTATTACTATTTTGTTCTCTTGATTTTCTAAATTGTATAAATAAACTGTAAAAACTCGCAAATTCGTAGTATTTTTTTTTCAAAGTGACATCGCCACCTACTGGCCTGACATGAAAAACCTGGATAATTTTGATATGCGAAACTTTTCAAAAACACAAAGGAACAGCTATTTAAATTTAGTACATCCTTGTTGTGTAAAAAAAAAAAGTTTTCAAATAGGTTTCATGAACACTCCCCCTGTCTGCCATTGGTCAGACACATAGTCGGCTCCGCCCCCAAACTCACACCATTGGCTGCTGTGTCAGCCTGATCAGAACCACCATGATCTCATGATATTTTATGTAACACGTGGTTCTACAAAACACTAAAGCATACTGACATATTTTCAGCATTTAAACATAAAATACTGCAAATGCATCATCATTTATTTTTGGGTTTTTTTTGTACTTTTGATATTTTTGTCAAAATTTCTGTCTGTGACGTTTTTCTTATACTGTACAGAAATAGGTTTAGAGGTGTCTTTAGCGACTATAAAAATATTTTTAATGCTCGTTTCAGTCAATTACGTTGTATATCCTTTTGTATTTGCAATAAAATGGGTAGGTTTCGATTTGAGGGTAAGTTGGCTGGCAATGATTAAAAATGCCTATTCGTTCTAAAATGGGTAGGTTTAGGTTTGGGAAATTACTTTTTAATAAAAAGGCACTGATACAAATATCTTAAAGGAATATTTTGCATGAAAATGAAAGTTCTGTCGTCACTTACTCACCCCTAGTTCCAAACCTGTATGAACCTCTTTGTTCTGTCTAACACAAAAGAAGATATTCTGAAAAAAGGCTGCTTTGGGTCACCATTGACTTCCATTTTCTTTTCCTATTATAGAAGTCAATGGTGACCCAAAACAGTCTGATATAAAAGATGCATACATTTTTTGACATTTTTAGCTAAAAACACGTAGTGATTTGTATGTTTTATGTGTTGAAATACATCTAAACCGTACGTTTTAGCACCAGTAATGCTTTTTTGGGTAAATGTTACGCACGTGAAGCTAGTTTTGGTATAAAACGACGTCCTAATGTTCTGCTGAAGTGGTATTTTTGGTGGTGTTTAGTGCACAGGGAGGTGCTGGGGATTCCTCAGACTCTCTCTTTTACAAGCACAGCCACGAAACACATGTTTCTACTTGCTCCAGATGAAGCTCTGAGACCGAGAGAGACCTTTCACTCCAAACCCCGATTGCTTTCTTCATTCTGTCCATCACTTCCCCTCACTTTGCTGTTCCCAGCGTCCGGTCTGTCTCTGAACCACCGAGGGCACGTCCGAGATCGCCAGAGGATTTGTGTTTAGAACATTTCTAGACTTCTGTTCCAAATGTCCTGGATTTTTGGCACCGAATGAACATTTAAATTGAGCTCTGCAAGATTCACAATACGACTGATAACGCATAGCTCATGATACACAAAAATGGAGTTAAAACGTGGACTCTATAACCAGACGTCTCTGCTAGTGTCTGACTAATGCTTTCCTGATACGTGTCCAGCTTTTGTTTGCAAAATGTTCAACCCCAGTCTGAAGCATTCCAGGAGCGAGATATTCTAACATGCTGCATACTTCATGAAAAAAGGCTGAATTCGGCACGCCTCTGCTACATTAAAATCAAGTACACTTCAAAAAAAAGAGTACTTAGTACAGAAATATATATATATATATATATATATATATATATATATATATATACATATATATATATATCCACCCACTTAAGTATGATTAAAATGCAAGGTAAAAACTATTTTAAAATTAAACAAATATTAAAGGAATACATTTTACAAGAAAATACTTTGTCAGTCTTTATCCTTCAGTATTTAATATTTAATTTAACGTTTTGCTTGCCAGTTTTTTGTTGTAATTGTTTGTGAAATGTGGTTTCTTTTCTCTATATGGTAATTTCATAATTACTTCTATAGTCTTTGAAATATGGTTAGTGTTGAATGTACTCGCATCCATTCGTGGCACGCTTTCATTTCATTTCAATTTATTGAAACTTGAAATTAAATCAAATAAGACGCTACAATTAAAGTTATACTCAAGTACTTTTCTTCTGTTACTTTTATAAAAGAATCCCGATTTCAATTGGACTTTTCAGAAAAAAATAACATTTTATTATTATAATAAAGAGCATTTTTTAAAAGTTTGTACTCTCTTTCTATTTTATTTTACTAATATTATGCCCTTTTCTTTACACTACACTACATCTGCACATTGAATAAACTTAGGCACACTTCTTTGTTTCCAGTCCGGTTTATACATTCTACTAACTAGAAGTAACTTTGTAACTATGTTGGAAGATCTTTAGCAGACGTCTACTAATACTCTTATTACTGCTAGTTAACATGTAGTTACTTTTAGTTAGTATATGTCTAAAGCAGATAAACTGCTACCTACTTCTTTTCACAAGAGCAACTCCGTAGAGCCAAAGTTCTCAGTTTTGAAAGAAATACTACAAACATGAAGTTCATCTTTATCAGTGTTCCTGCGCCCGCTCGCTCTCTGTCTCCACCCCTTCACTCCTCCAGAAGAGATCTGTATCCTCAGGCTAAAGGTCATTCAGTCGGGAATCTGGGAGATCGGATTGCAGCAGGTCCTCGTCAGCAGCTCCTGAAAGCTTCACAGAAATCTAGGGCTGATTTAGAGTCACATCGGACCGATAAAGAGCAGTTGATCTTAGACAAACACCCGAAGGCAAACTTCTCCTTCAACAAGTGTCTTCATGCCACCACCTTAAGTGGCTTTAAAGTGAATGCAACGAGCTATGCATTGAATCCAAAAGCGCTGGGCTGATTACAGGCTGGACGCTGCGCTCTGGAGAGCTGGAATCATGGAGACATGTAGTCATTTAGTAATCCCACGGCTTTCACTGACACCACAGCCCCTCATTTGACTGTCTCGCGCTCGTGGACCAATCTCACTGACGCTGAACCTTCGAACGGTTAATGAAAGGCTGTGTGGAGTTAATGGGAAGAGCGTCACCTCACCCAGAACAGATCGCTCCGCTCAAACATCTAGTGCTGCTCCGTCATATTAGAGATTAGTAGATGAAAATCATTGTTTTAAATATAACCACTTTCCTTTGACAGTTAAATATAAATGAAAATAATATTCATATATTAAAATATTTTTATATGCAATTTAAACACTCATCATATCAATGTACAGTATATATATATATATATATATATATATATATATATATATATATATATATATATATATATATATATATATATATATATATATATAAAAACAAACACAGTGCACAAACAAAAAAACTTATTTTTAAATGATTAATTGTTTGACAGCACTATGTCTTGGTTAAATATATATTTAATAATATAAATAATTAATAAATGGTTTTATATATATATATATAGATATATAGATAAATGGATGTAGATATAGATATAATACTGACAGAACAGGCACGATTCTTTCTATCTATTTAAGTTCTGACTTTAAAATAAAATACAATTCTGACAGAAATAGGAAAAAGTTGGAAAAATGCGAGATGTAAACATGCAATTTATTTGAGAGATGACTTCTGACTATTACTAGCATGTTTATTATTTATTAGTACTTATGATATTAATGTCACATTTTGATGCTTTAATCCTAAACTACCTTATTAAACATTAATAAGCAACAAATCAGGAGTTTCTATAGGTAAAAGTTGTCGTTAATGTTTTAGTAGTCGACCGAATTGTGATTAAAAAAATGCAATTATCACTTTTTTTCTGTCTTTCTCTTTTATCCGGGGCTGAGCTGAGTTTTCACACATTGCTCTGCGGGACAGCTGCTGTCTTCACATGCAGTCAGAATTATCATAAATCTGAGTTTCCTATTCAAGAAATTGGACACGACCAGCCTCTCAAGTCATATTTACAGCTGAGAAACTCTGATACCCCGGGCCATAAACTCTAAACGTGACACATCCTCCTTCCTCTACAACATCTACATTTCTCTGGTCATCACAGTCATATACATGTCTGTGTATTTAATGTGATCCTGGAAGACGGGTTCCTCAAGCAGCGTGCGCAGGTTCCTCAAGACTCTCTAGAAAGTCTTTTCCTGTGTTCTTGAGTAAGACTCCAGGAAGTTTATAGTTTCTGACTGCTTCACATTTTTCTTTCTCAGTAAATATCTCTTCCTCTCAAACATGTTCTGTGACTCTACTCCAATTAGCATTTATTTTAATTATCCATGCATTCCTTTTGCAACTTCTATAGTATTTTTACTTTTTATGAGCATTTATTTATTTATTTCGGTGCATTAAATATTTTAATAAAAGAAACCTGCTTAATAATTATGTTTCAATTTAATTAAAATAAAGAAAACTTTTCCAATTTTTTTTTATCTCTTCTGCTCACCAAAACTTTACTTAATCAAAAATACAATCTAAAATAACTCTTTTCTATCTAGATTTTGGTCATCAGTGTCACATGAACCTTCAGAGATCATTCTAATATACTGATTTGCTGCTTGAGAAACTTTATTATTATTAATATTTTGTATTATTATTATTAATATTTGCAATATTTTCGTATAAACTCTGATAGCCTGCATTCTATTCCTCGAGATGCGCAAATAAATAGAAAGTTCAACACAGCAGTATTTATTCATATAATAATTAGTGCTGTCAAATGATTAATTGTGATTAACTGCATCCAAAAGAAATCGTTTTGCATGATATATCTGTCCATATTTATTATGCATTTATGAATACACACTCGTGCAAGTAAAAAATACTATGTGCATGTTAAAAACACACAGTGCATGCAAACAAAAAGCTGTATTTTGCTTGTAATGAATGTACTGAGCATCTTCTCCTCGTCTTCTAGTCTCTGCAGACACACCTCCTCCGTCTTCTTCTCCTCCTCACGTTCGATCCCTCCTTCATCCCCGGGCCGAGAGAGAAAGAGAGCAAACACGACGGAAAATATGAGTGAATTCTGCCCAGACTGCAGCAGAAGAACCTGAGAAATAAAAACAGCCCAAACGCTGAACAGAATGCCGTTTGGTGATTATGAGACGCCCGTGAACACACCACAGATGTGTTTCTTCAGGGCCGTTCTTCCAGACACTCGTTCCAGCCGCTTTGGCAGACGCTTTCAGCATCAGGAGGCTCTGCCCAGAGAAACATCTGAGAAAGAGCTTCGTCTTCTGTCTCTCGTTTGTCCTTCTGTCGGCATCCACTCAGACACAAACTGTTTTCTCTTTCGTGGTTTACGTGTGTGTTCGGTGCAACGTGGGATTAATTCTTAAAAAACACAAACTGATAAAACTGTTTGGATAAAGGCTAAACGTCTGTGAAGGAGTTATTGCTGGAGATTTCTTTAACCCAATCAAATAATACATGGATGACAGAATACAGGAATGATCATGAAACAAAAGTCCAAATAATACACAAAAAAAATTATTTTGGTTGCCATTAACTGCAATTAATCATTGACCAGCACTGTGAAATATTATATATATATATCTGCTGAAGACATTTTACAAACTACAGTGTACAATTTCTATATATATATATTGCTGTCAAATTATTAATCGCAATTAATCACATCCAAAATAAAAGTTTTTGCATTATATATGTATGTATACTATGCATAATTATTTTATTTATTTAGTATATATAAGTGCACACACATACAGTGCATATTTTGAAGAACTGACATATTTATGCACATATTTTCCTTAAATGCATGCATGTGTTTCTATTTATATATATTTAATAAATATACACAGTGCACGCATATATTTTGTAAAAAAATAAAGGGGAAAGAAAAGTATTTATAATGCAATCATAACCAAAATAAAAAAATCTATATAAAAATATGTGTGTATCATATGTATATATATATATATATATATATATATATATATATATATATATATATATATATATATATATATATATTATATATAATTTTTAATTTCACACACACACACATATCATATTATATATAATTTTTAATTTCCAAATTGTTCCACATCAGGACTGTTTTGTTTGGCAGCTCACCTCGTGGTCATTTATGGTGTTTTTACTGTCTCTAATTTCATAAGATGCATCTTCATCAGATGAACGCAAAGGTCCTGAGAGTCTGGCAGCGGGCGGCCAGGAGAATCCCTTCTGCTTTTATATAGTTTGTAGTATGTGTGAGTGGAGAGGAGCTGGAGAAATGAGCTCAGAGCTCGTCTGGAAAGCTCATCATTCCCTGACGCCACCGCACAAGAACTCAGAACAACTCAGAGAAACACAGGAGGGAAAAACAGAGTCAGGGCCGTGGGGGAGAAAGAGAGCTGAGACGGAGAGAGGTAACTACATTCACTCGATGACCAACAAACCAAGAGTCAGAGCCGTACAACATCCCGAAGAGAAACAAGATTAAAAACCTGGTTTAGCTTGAAGAAAACAAGAACACACTAGAAACGAGACGAGCAGTTCCTACACCCCCACACACACACTGCCGCTGTCGCTTTAAGACATGAATCATTCAGTGATCTCTCCTGTGATTGGCTCATCTCTGCTGGACTGATGACACGATGACGGCCAGGATTTCTCAATGACCTATTTTTGCATCCTATTTCTTTTAAGCGGTGCACTGTGTTGAGAAAAAGACTGGACTGTAACGTCTGGACATTTTTTCTAAATAGTGTAGTGTATTTTCTTTATGCATTAGTGCCATATTTTCAGAAGTATTTAGTCTTTTTTTCTTATTTAACAGTTATAAGCATTAAGCCAACAAATGTGATGATTTAAGGCAAAAAAAAAGAAAAAAGAAAGAAAGAAAAAGCAGTTCCCCTTTATGGAAAAAATGATGGGATTTTAAAATGATTTAATAAAAAATATGGTTCTCTGATATTTCTGTGAAAAATAGTTTTTGCATTTGACTGATCACAGCTACACTGTAACAGAATAATTATTTTAATTTTAAAATAATAAACTAAAGTTTATTAGAATATGTTTCACATTTAATTTAAGGCGTAACTATTTTTACTGGAAAAAAAGAAGAACATAATACAAGGAAATCCCACTCTTCACATTGAGTTTCAAAATGTAAAAAATGTTCAAAAAATGTAGAACCAAAGAAGTAGTGTGTTATTTGCAGGCTGTGAGGTGAGGTGTGAGCCGTGCTTCACCTGGATGAAGTGAACAGGTGTCTGGACAGCAGGAGCTCAAGATGATTTGATTTGGCAGCTGTTTTGTGTAACTTTGTAAGTAATACCTTACAAGAGAGAGATTCCCTGAACACGGCCAAGCGTTCCTCAAACACTCGAGCTGCCAGAGACCTGCACTAAAACTAATCTGCTCTTCCTCCGCTGCGACCCGTTCCCAGTCTCTGTCTGCTCGTGACGGATCGCTGGAGGACCGGCCAATCACAGCGCACGCTCAGCGGCTGAGCCCCGCCCACCCAGCTGAGGAGGAGGAAATTAACCTATAGATGCAGTTATTTGGGAAAGTTTATTTTATTTTATTTTATTTTTTTTTTTATGACACTCCATGTGTCTTCTTTATTTTAATTTTTTTATTAAAATGAATATTTAATTTTTTTGTATCTGTTTATTTTGGGATTGTAATATATTTTTAAAAAGTATTATTACATTTTAGTGTTGGCAAACAATTAATTGTGATTAATCACATCCATAATAAAAGTTCTTGTTCACCTGGTATATATATGTGTGTGCTGTGTATATTCATCAAGTGAATATATATATATATATATATATATATATATATATATATATATATATATATATATATATATATATATATATATATATATATATATATAATTTTTTTATTTATTTATTTTTTTTTATTTATTCATTTATTTATTTATTTTTAAACAGGTAATGATGTCATAGAGAAAACCCACTTAATAATTTTTTTAAATTAAAAATATATATATATATTTTGTCTTGAACAAAAGATACAGCTTTGATTTGAAGCAAAAAAAAAGGATTTGAAAATTAACTAGAAATACTTCAAAGTATTTAAAGTGACTCTATAATGATTTTAATGAGGGACAGAACTACAAGCATTAGAAATGATAATCATTGAATTACTGAATCATGAATATTGATTGAAAATTGTACATTTACTGCAAAATATGTTCTTTCATTTCATCGTCTGATTTTTTAAACTAGCACTACAGTGAAAGAAAGAAAGAAAGAAAGAAAGAAAGAAAGAAAGAAAGAAAGAAAGAAAGAAAGAAAGAAAGAAAGAAAGAAGCAGTAGTTCCCCTTTATGAAGAAAATTATGGGATTTTTTTTTTAAAAATATTCTTCTCTGATAGTCTCTTTCAAAATAACATATTTTCATATTTGTGTTTAATATATGTTTATTATTGTCACACCTCTGGACTTTTATTTTTTTTATGTTGAGCCACATGTTGTCTGTGCCCTGCCTTCCCATTGTGTTTAATTGTATTATTGTCTGCAGCCGTGTCTTGTTAATTGAGTTCATTTCCTCGTGTATTTAGTCCTGTGTGTTTTGAGTTCACGTTGTCCGATCGTTAAAGTCTCTGAAGTCCGTGAAGTCCCTACGTGTGGTTTTTCTTTTGTTCTGCCTACCTGCCTCTTGTATATTTATTTTGCCTTTTTGGAATTAAATCTATTTAAGTTTATTTCGAGTCTCGAGCGCTCTTTTCCTTCTCCCGACAAAACCACGGAAAACGTGACAATTCTAGCAGAACTGACCTGCTCATAGGATCATTGAGTACAGTGAAGAATAGTTGGCTAATCATTTTTTATTCTTTTTGCAGATTAAACAATATATGGAGTGCTTTCTTTAAGAAAATGCTTCTTTTTTTTTTTACTTCAAACTTTAATTACTTCTACACTCAAGTGTGGTAAGAAGAATTAAAAGTCTTAATGAAGGATCTCTCAGAGACGAAGGAACTTCTAGAGAAAGAGCTCATGTTGAACAAGAAGAAGAAGAGGAGAAGAGGAGAAGAGGAGAAGAGAAGAAGAGAAGAAGAGAAGAAGAGGAGAAGAGAAGAAGAGGAGAAGAGGAGAAGAGGAGAAGAGAAAAAGAGAAGAGGAGAAGAGGAGAAGAGGAGAAGACGGGGCTGAAATGATGAAGTACAGCTAAACCGATTCATGCTTCACTAAAGACTGAGATCTTCTGCTCCTCAGTGATTCAGACGTTTAAACACAAACACGAAGGAGCATCCAGAAGCTCTATATTTGAGTTAACTACAACTACAGCGCTCTCCCTGAAGTCTGTGGATCTGCTGAAGACAGCATCTGCTCGCTGAGCTCTTGAGAGTCGAGCAGAAACAGTGACTTCAATGGAAAAGAATGCACGGCGCTCTCAACCCTCCCCAGTATGTTCTCTTTCTCTCTGACTCTTGAAAGCCACAGTTTTGCGGTGAATAGGAAGGACTGTAATGTGCAGCGATGACCACAGCCTCCCCTTAACTTTTCCTCCGGCTCGCTCGCTTTTTTAGCGTTGCCACGTCTGATGAGCTGTCAGTAACCGACCCAAAGCAAAGACAGGGGAAAAAACTCCGGTCTGGAGTCTCTGGGAAACGACGGCTCGCTAATGCTTTCGTAGCGGGCCGTCGCATATCACGAGAAAAGCTAAAATGCTTTCTTTTTAGAGCCATGCACCATATAAAGTGAGTTTCTGCACGCTCTCAGAGAGAGAGAGAGACTGCTGCACACATGCTCTGATGTGGGAATAGAAAGAGAATTTATTTTCTTCACCATGGAAATCTGGGTAATCATTTTCAGATGTTCTCAGTGACTCGCAGCTTCATCATGTCGGACCAGGTAACACCGCCATCAAACAACAAGACTAGTTCTCCGGCGCTTTGTATATTAGCTGGAAACCAGTCTCTGAAGTGCATCCCAGTATCACGAGCCTGCTTTCTCCCAAGGGTTTTGTTTCCTCGTCTTGCTTCGTTGGGGACATTATCATCGGTTTGATTACAGACCGTCTCTGCATTTAATAAGAAATAGTTCAATCTCTGTTTCAGTGCTTGGACACGATCTGTGTTGTTAAAAGCGTTATATAAATGATTGAAATGACAGGATTTCAAGACCTAACTTGCACCAAATGTAGTTTTTTTTATGTTAATTGTGGACATATTTGCACAACTCGTAACGGAAGGACTCGCTAGAAACGGAGAAGATGAATGATGGAGAAAGTCCACCGAAAGAAATACAATATATTTCAGGCTTTGCTTCCCTTTGAGAGTCTTCTGAGTTCAAAAGATAACTGATAGCAGGTTTATATGAACTCCAAGGATTTCATTTAGCAGAAGAAGAGACATCACAGAGAGAAAACGCTTTTTTTCCCTAAATTAAAGAAAAGCTGGTAACACACGTCAAGGGAAGCGTTCCTAAGACGTCCATAACTGTCCCGAAGACAGTGTTAATAAATGATGGAGTTAAAGAACGGTAAATGTGAAAAGTGGAGGAAAGTTCACAATTACAAGAACCAAAGTTGTAATAAATGAAAATATCACATACCACCGTTTCAAAATATAAAGTCGCAATCACGAGAACCAAAGTCGAGAATGCAAAACATTCAGTTGCAATGGAGTTGTAATAAAAAAATCCCGATTATAAGAACCAAAGACACAAAGACAAGATAGAGTCGCAGTTCTGAAAATATAGTGGCACTTACGATAACCAAAGTCACCATTACGAGTCAATCCTGAGGTTTATTAAGTATCTGCAAATGAAAATCACGCAAAACACAAAAATCCTCCTTAGTTACTGTTGCTATGTCCTATCACGCCTCTCTCATGTTCAAATGCAGTGGTATGAAACAAGGTCAAGTGCAATTTTTTATATTTACTACAAAATAAACACGAATGAACATCAGAAGGCGTTCTACACCACAGATAATCTGCTCTCTTGCCTGATTCGTTTGTGACCACAAATGCAGATACAACGCACAGCTAGTTCGGCTATCGCTATTGGGAAACACTTTGTCGTAATTGCGAGAAATTAAGGCACAGCTGCTAAATATGAAGTATATAACGTTGCATGTATGTGTTTGTTCTCACAGGTTTGATCTAACAGTGATTGCAGCTGATCACAAATCACACGCAGCCACATAAACACACGAGAACGCATGAACACTATAATACAATGAAGCTGTGAGGGTTTAAATTATAGGTCAGTCGTGGTCAGCGGAGGTCCAGACACACACACACACACACACACACACACACAGAGAAAGTGGCGGGCACAGAAGATCTCAGCGTGGACTCGCTGGGCACTCGGTTAAGGCTCAGCAAACCCTGCTTAAAATATATGACCAAAATGAGAGGCTGTTAAACCAAACAGGGGAAAAAGTGGCAAAGCAGCTCTTTAAAATGTTTAGAGGGATGTGTCTCTCCCGCGCCGTCGGAGGGAAAAGACTTCAGTCCAGTGAGTGATTCTCCCTCCGTCTCTCGCTGGATCTCAGTCCGCTTTACAAACAACATTTGTAGTTTTTACACAAAAATATGGCGGCTGTTGTTGCCAGAATAAAGCGTACGCACAAAACTACATTTACAGTAAAAACTGTAATTTACTGTAAACCACCGTAATCACCATGGTAACACGTGACGCTTAAATAATAAAATAAACATTCGTTAAACGACAGAAGATGTAACATAAAGCCCAAATGCTAACAAAAACGACTAAACACGTGATTATTTCAGCACAATGCTTTCAAAGGTGTAATATTGTGTGTGTAAATTTAACATGGATTTGTTTTTACTGTAAATTTTACTGTAAAATTACAGCATTTTACTGTAAAATTAACATTCATTTTACATGTAATTCTGGTTAGATGTTTTACAGTTTCTCTCTGTATGTAGTACAGGAATTTACTGGTTTTTTTTTCGTTTACGAGATTTTACTGTTAAAAGTACACTTATTTTTCTCAGTGCACCTTTCTCAAATTTTGAGCCAGGCTCTCGGACGTCGTGCTCTTTCTGTGAATGTTTGCAGATTAAAACTAAGGACAAAATCAGGACAAAAAGAGAGAGGAGAGAGAGACTCAGGAGGAGAGAGAGAGAGAGAGAGAGAGAGAAAGAGAGAGAGAGAGAGAGAGAGAGAGAGAGAGAGAGAGAGAGAGAGAGAGAGAGAGAGAGAGAGAGAGAGAGAGAGAGAGAGAGAGAGAGAGAGAGAGAGAGAGAGAGAGAGAGAGAGAGAGAGAGAGAGAGAGAGAGAGAGAGAGAGAGAGAGAGAGAGAGAGAGAGAGAGAGAGAGAGAGAGAGAGAGAGAGAGAGAGAGAGGTCTGGGGGGCGTAAATCACACACGAACCTTTGAACCCTCAGAGAACCTGAAGGAAAAGAGAGAGAGAGGTCTGGGGGGCGTAAATCACACACGAACCTTTGAACCCTCAGAGAACCTGAAGGAAAACATTTCATCAACAACATCTTCTCTCAAACCAGCACACAAAGAAGTGTCTAAAGTTATACGTTAGGCTTTGCAGGTTTGTTTCTGCTCTTCACGAGAAGAGTCCATGACGTTTGAGTTTTAAAGCCAGAGATGATTCCAGATGGTTTTAGTCTGCGCTCTTATAACAAGCGTGAACATCGCCAGTGGAAAAACATCCTCGTTTCTGCTGGAGTCGCTCCAAGATGTGCTGCTTTACCTGAGTGAACCAGCAGACGTCCTGAAGGAAGTAGAGCACACTAACTTTAACCTTTTAGACACTATAGTATACTATACTATAACCTTTTCATTCTATGATAGTGATAAATAGCATTAGACTGATCAGAAAACCTGGTGGAGCATCAACTAATTCCACTCAGTTTTCAGACTTTTGTTCTTGAAGTTGTAAGAATTTGTGAGAAAAGTCATAATTACCTTTCTTATTCATGTTTCATAAGACGTTGATCTGAACCTGAAATTTTACAGTGGAATGATTGAAATACTATTTTACTCTTGTAATCTTTTATTTAGCGTTTACAGCTTTAAAAGAAGTCATTAGATATCAGAATTTAATACTAACTCTTCAGAAGCTGAGCAAAGAACAGACTCTTTCACAGAAAAACATTGTTTTTGGATCAGATTTTACCATCATTCCAGTTTCAGGTTCATTTATATTAACAAATGTAGGCCATAAAAACATAAGAGTCTCATAGCAGTCTCTAAAATAAAATAAAATAAAATAAAATAAAATAAAATAAAATAAAATAAAATAAAATAAATGTATCCATTTCTCTTTTATGCCAAAAATCATTAGGATATTAAATAAAGATCATGTTCCATGAAGATATTTTGTACATGTCCTACCATAAATATATCAACATTTTATTTCTGGACAACTTTAAAGGAGGTTTTCTCAATATTGAAATTTTTTTGCTCCCTCTGATTCCAGTTTCTTCAGACCTCAGACAGATATTGTCCGATCCTAACAAACCAGACATCAATGGAGGGATGATTTATTCAGCTTTCAGGGTTATGCAGATCTCATTTGACCCTTATGACTGTTTCTGTGGTCCGGGGTCATAAATATACCTTCTGTCCGTAGCATTATAAGCATGATGGCACCGTCATATTCTGTCAGATAAACCCAGAGTGGTCCAAACCAATGATTTCCAGTAAACTCATATAAGGTCTGGTTTGCTGTAGTCCCCCGCGGGCAGCAGTCTATAAAGACGCCTGTGGAGTGAGCGAGTAATTACAAGCAGCTTATATGAACAAGGGAAGGTTTTAGATTATCAAGCATTTTACTAATCACTAAAGAGATAGATTCTCTTCCTTGTTTTGCCTGGAACATCTCTCTGTCCCCGTGCTGAACGTGTGATGGACGGCTGTCGGCTCTGTGTGTGACGATCAGCGTTTGAGAGGAAACACTTAGAAACACAAAACAAACTGGAGCCTCGGGTGGTAAAACGAGTCTGGCTCTCCACCAGAGCCTTCTCTCCGGCGAAGGAGACGCCTTCTGTTGGTCGGAGCGAGAAGCACAGACCCGTCTGTGAGAGCACTTTCATTTAAGTTAACCCCTTGTTTTCCAGCGTGTCCAGCAATCCAAATATGACTATGAACATTGTATATTACAGAAAACAACGTTGATTTATAAGTTGCATATGCATAAGGTTAGTTCTGATCGTATTCATCAAATATGCATTAAATCAAAACGCTATTTTTAAACTTTTAAGCAATCCTGTAAATGCGTTACGGTTTAAAATATTAAACATAACTATTTAAGTCACATCGAAATGGTCTATGCAGACGGAATTAATTAAAAGAAATGGAAGAAATTCATATATTTTATTTAGCAAGGATGCATTAAATTGATCAAAAGCGAGAGTAAAGGCATTCGTAACGTCACTCATCTGCTCCAAAAGCAATAAATACTGTTCTTTTGAACGCTCTGTTCATCAAAGAATCCTGAAAAAGCATCAGAGTTTTCAACATTGATATGTTTCTTAGCAAATCAGTATATTATAACGATTTCTGAAGATCATGTAAAGTGAAATAAATGACACTTTATCTCAGAAAACAGGTGTTTCCGTTAGAATGATATCTCTTGACTTTCTCTTGAGGAGTGTTGGGGATCTTCAGGTTTCTGGGGTCTCTCACAGACAGGTGCTCCACACACTAAACCTCCGTAAACAGAAGCAATCAGAACTAGCCGGCAGGTCAAAGCTCGCTGATTTACGACTCTTCTACGGCACACAGATGGGAAGCAGAGCTCTGCCTTCAAATATCTCTCAGGAAATACCAGGAAGGAAACACAGAAGGGTCTGGATGGAAAGCGGAGAAAGCAGAGACACTTGTGTGAGACCGAACACGAGACTGTGAGAGAACATGCTTTCCTTCAAGAGCCTTTATCAAAACACCACCACATTTACATGGATGTTTATGTTATTATCACGTGATCCCATTCCTTTTCTCTGCGTCGTCACTCTTGCCCCCAAAAACGAGACAAAGACGAGGAGGAAAAATACATGTGCCAATAGGGAGTGGGCGGGGCTTATGCACCAGCTCTCTGATTGGCCGACGGAGATGGCCATATTTAGTTGAGTCATTTCTCAGACCACAGCATGGTCCAGTTTTTGCTCTTTTTCTTCTCTTTGTCACATCATGGAAAGTCTGGCCAAGTCCTCCGAGCCGTCCCCGAAAGCTGGCTCGTCTGTAGAGTGTAGTTTTTCACCGTTTCATCTCAAAGAACAGCTCTTTTTTAGTTTGCAAAAACAACTGGTCGTTTTAACGGTAAAGGGCTGTAAAAATCGATAGCTCACCCCCCCAGACCACCCAAGAATCTGTTTCTTCACGAGAAGAAACGTGTCTCTGCAATGAAAGTGAATGGGTGCCGTCGGAATGAGAGTCTGATAAAAACATCAGCACTCCAGTCCATCAGTTAACATCTGGAGAAGACAGAAGATCAAACTAATCCGGCATTAAGATGTTTTTAAGTGAAAAACGAGTCACTAATTTATAACATTGCTTCCTCCAGCGAAAAAGCAGAAGTTAAACCAAGTTAAAAGAACAGTTTTTGTTATCAGATATGAGCGTTTGTGACGCTGTTTTGTATGTACGGTATGACACTGTGCATCTTCTTTATTTTCTAAACACTTGAACTTAAATCTCTCTGTATTATTACAGGGTTTCGTGTAATTACCACTGCTAGTTAAAGCTCAGACATTGCTGCCGTATTTTTACTGTAAATCTGATGTGTTTCCCGTTTCGTATTAATTCGTAAATGAAGAGGAGAGCACAGATGATGGTTTGTGAGTCATGTAACTTGAGCTCTCAGTATCTGCTTCTCATTAGTTTCTCACATTTTCCCACTTCTGTCCGACTCTAAGCTCATCTCCCTGAAAGAAAGAAAGAAAGAAAGAAAGGGTTAAGATGTGGATCATGTAGAGCCGAGGATGCCTCGTTTCTTCATTTGTCAGGCCTGCCACATCATCATCATCATCATCATCATCATCATCATCATCATCGTCGTCGTCGGGAGGAAGAATGGTCCAGAAACACACACCAGCTCCGTCCCAAACCTGCTTTATCTGCTCATTGTCCAGCAGACAGCCTCTGAAAGGAGTCTCTTGACACTCCACGAACAATTCATTCAAACACAGATTAAAAATACACTGATTTGATCAACACTTGATGCATGCAAAACATTTTCAGCAACTTGCAATGACTAAAAAATGCAAGCTTATGCATGTTTCTATTAAAAATATTCAAATGCGCCAAATATTTAAAGTGAATTTCATTTTTTGCAATAAATGTAATAATTTACATTTACTAATAATAATTATGTGAAATTATATTATCGATTATTATTATTATTATTGATAACATATTCATTTTCCCTTTCATTATAAATATATATGATGTAATTGTATAATATTACAAAATAAAAATGTTTTTAGTAATAGCTGTTACTATTTAGCCAATAATGTTACAAATGTTTATATATTATATATTAAAATATATAATATTATAATATTTTAATGTAGTATTATATTATAGTTCTTTAGGACTGAATA
The DNA here is from genome assembly GCF_018831695.1 of Puntigrus tetrazona. Lineage (NCBI taxonomy): Eukaryota > Metazoa > Chordata > Actinopteri > Cypriniformes > Cyprinidae > Puntigrus > Puntigrus tetrazona. The sequence continues at coordinate 394,142 of NW_025047932.1, read as the reverse complement.
CCAATTATTTAAAAATATTAAGAGACTTTTACAGACCCAAAACCTTTAAATGCAAATGTAGGTTTATTTATGTATTTATTTTTTTTACATTTTTTTTGTTTTACATTTCTAAAAAAACATAAATTTTTTATAAAAATTTGTACATAAAAATAATTTGTGGGGAGGGGAAAGCAAAAATAAAGAAATACGCACATTATAATTTCAGGACTCGGTGGTCTGAAGTGATTGTGTATAAAAGAGCGTGGCATGAAGGAGCACTACTGTACAATAATAAAGGGTTATAAACTCACAAAGCCAACAAGAAAGCCTTCAATAAAGACCAAACACAGGCTTGTGATGAAAGCATGATCATCATGCCCACCTCTTCGACGGCGCTAAACAAACCTCACCGCTCTCCATCTATTTTTAGGCCCACATCACGAGCGTTCGGAGCCGTTTGACCCCGCGCGGGAAACCATCTGTCCCTCCCCTGCTCTCGGCCGAACGTGTCGAGACGAAGAGCGCAGCATTCCTGATAGCAACTAAAACATTAGCAGCAGACCCTGCCTGAGTGTGTGTGTGTGAGTGTGTGTCTGTGTCTGTGTGTGTGTGTCTGTGTGTGTGTGTGTCTGTGTGTGTGTGTGTGTGTGTGTGTGTGTGTGTGTGTGTGTGTGTGTGTGTGTGTGTGTGTGTGTGTGTGTGTGTGTGTGTGTGTGTGTGTGTGTGTGTGTGTGTGTGTGTGTGTGTGTGTGTGTGTGTGTGTGTGTGTGTGTGTGTGTGTGTGTGTGTGTGTGTGTGTGTGTGTGTGTGTGTGTGTGTGTGTGTGTGTGTGTGTGTGTGTGTGTGTGTGTGTGTGTGTGTGTGTGTGTGTGTGTGTGTCAACTCAGAGTGTAAACTTGTTTAGAAAACAGTGTCAACTAAGAGTTTAGTTGTGTGTTGTATAAAAATAAAAATAATTAGATAATCAGGTGATACCAATTCAGCTCGACTAATTACCGAGCAGTGCTTCATTCTGTTCTGATTCAGTCTGTGGTGAAAAAGATCAAGAACAATAAAAAAACACACGCTTAGGCAAAACATCCTTTCTGGGTATAATATGTCACAGTTTACATTATTTTGCTCTCCTCGCATAAATCAACTCTAGTGTCCTGCACCCACTGGTACAAAAAAATACATAAAATTATATCTGGTGTGTGAATAATTTTTAGTTTGACTGTATATGCATATATTTATCTCAGTGTTTGGTTTGGTTGTGATTCAGTCTGAGAAAAGATCAAGAACAATAAAAATACTGCTCACATCCTCTCTCTCTCTCTCTGTCTCAGAACAGAACAACTAACTCACTCTAACTAACTCTCTCTCTCTCTCTCTCTCTCTCTCTCTCTCTCTCTCTCTCTCTCTCTCTCTCTCTCTCTCTCTCTCTCTCTCTCTCTCTCTCTCTCTCTCTCTCTCTCTCTCTCTCTCTCTCTCTCTCTCTCTCTCTGTCTCTCTGCTCTCTCTCTCTCTCTCTCTCTCTCTCTCTCTCTCTCTCTCTCTCTCTCTCTCTCTCTCTCTCTCTCTCTCTCTCTCTCTCTCTCTCTCTCTCTCTCTCTCTCTCTCTCTCTCTCTCTCTCTCTCTCTCTCTCTCTCTCTCTCTCTCTCTCTCTCTCTCTCTCTCTCTCTCTCTCTCTCTCTCTCTCTCTCTCTCTCTCTCTCTCTCTCTCTCTCTCTCTCTCTCTCTCTCTCTCTCTCTCTCTCTCTCTCTCTCTCTCTCTCTCTCTCTCTCTCTCTCTCTCTCTCTCTCTCTCTCTCTCTCTCTCTCTCTCTCTCTCTCTCTCTCTCTCTCTCTCTCTCTCTCTCTCTCTCTCTCTCTCTCTCTCTCTCTCTCTCTCTCTCTCTCTCTCTCTCTCTCTCTCTCTCTCTCTCTCTCTCTCTCTCTCTCTCTCTCTCTCTCTCTCTCTCTCTCTCTCTCTCTCTCTCTCTCTCTCTCTCTTATCTCAGTCCCCCTCAATCCTGGAGCTTTCTTAAAGTGATAGTATGCTAAATAAATATTCATTTACAGGCACTATCATGATCTGTATTGACTTGCATGCTCTTAAAGGGACAGTTCACTGCATATTTAATATCTTTAAGAATGTTGGTAAACTGGACGTTAACACAGAGCTGATCGGATACTTCAAAGTTGCAAGGGGACCTGGGTTGGTTGCCAGGGTGTTGCTATGCAGTTGCTAGGGTACTCAGAGTAGTTGTTAGAGAGTATTTATAGATAGATTATCTCTAAAGCATAAAACCTTTGTGAGTTCTTTTTCCAAAGAAAGGGGGCTGATCTTTAAAACATCTTGAGCTGGTGTCACTGTGAGTAAAACAGCAGGTATAATTAACAATGATTGAAAAACCAGACCCCCGTCAATAAAATCTATAAAATCAATCAGTCGTTCAATAGTCTGTATATTTTCTCATCGGCTGCCTGTGAAAAGAAATATCAAACAGTCACCATTTCTCGTTTTCTACGTCTATCCAAAAGCAAGTCTTACTTTTTCCATGCCCTCATGCGAAACCCGACCCCTTTTCTTTCTCCCGCAAAGAAGTCGCCTCATTTGGACGAGCTGGCCTGAGACTGTGAAAAACAACGCATCTTTAATGTAGCATCTTTTCCAATAATCATTCGGTTAAATGCGACCGTTTGCTGGTTTCCTCACGCGAGCTCAGGAACATCTTGAAGTGTTTAAGCAGATGGTGTGAAACACAGCTTCGATAACGAGACTCTTTCAGCAGGACGCTGCGACTAAAACTCAGCCAAGATGGCTGCTTTAAAACACATTATTTTGGCCAAACAAGACAAACGTGAGCGGTTCACTCCCAGAGGAGACAGACAGACCTGAAACCTCTCTGTGGTGACGGGAGCCCCGCTGAACTTGTTTAAACGCAGGAGCACATTATCATCGCATGAAGATGAAGCTGTTCTACGCCTGCTGGAGTTTCTAGCTTTGAGAAGTAATTGTCTGGTTAGACGTCTCAGAACCGCAAGAAAACCACGTCTCCGCCCTTCTTTCTTCCCAGAGACGTTTAGCTCCAGAGATCTGTCCTTGCTCTCTCTCTCTCTCTCTCTCAGGAGAAAGCAAAGATGGTGACTTCGTCTAGGATTTCCCACGGGCTATTTTGTATCGCTCCCTTTTTTTCTATTCAATCTCTATTGCTGAGAAGACCTCTAATTAGAGAACAGCAAAAAAACACAATATCTAGGAATCTTCATTAACGCATGAACTTATGCTCCAGTTGTTCATAATCACTTCTTGAACCTTTAACATCCATGGAAGCTTTACAGTAGAAAGGGTTTTCTTAAGATTAACAAAATGTTCTTCACGTTAAGAAAAAGCTTCTTTTGAGAGCCTTTGAATGAAAGTTTGTTTCTAAGACTAGATGATTGGATGAAGGGCAGATCATTCAGATCCAGCGTGGAGGAGGTGGCTTTCTCAAGCGTTTCTCAAACATCGCTGATGCTGGGACTTCAACATGCTTTCACTGTGTAAGCGTGCATAAGATTTTCCATCTGCGAGGAAGAGCTGCAAACGACCGCTCCAGATGTTTTCAGACGCAGAAGCAGACTCTCTGTTGCCCTCTGTTGTTTAGAAAGACTGATCTGATCTGGCCCAGACTAAACCCAGACTAAACTCTATATCTACAGTAGAAAGCTCAAACAAAGTACCTCTTTATTTCTACTTTCTACTATTTCACACCATGTGATGCCATTCAAACATGTTTTATATTTGTTTATATAGTAAAAACAAGAAAATAAATGCTTGGCTTTTACAAGAAAAAACTGTTTCACACTGCTTGCCAAATATTTGTGAGATTCATCAGCTATTTTGCAAATACTTTAAAATAGATAGTACTCATTAAATTCTTCATTTGCTGCTAAATTAATATTCAGTGTGGTAGTTGTGAAGTTTAGTCGTTGTGTAGGACTAGGGACGTAGAATAAGTTCTTGCATTAATAGATGCTTATTCAACACTAATAAATGGCTAATATTCTAGTAATATGAATGCTGATATGTGTACCCGTAAAATAAAGTGTTATTGCAATTTCTGAGAAAAAAAAGCAGATTTTTCTTTGTATTTTTTCATAAAACTGATCACACATGGTCAATGCCATCTATAAGGTCACTGTGAGCAAAATAATCTGAAATGAGATTATTTTGAGTTTCTTTGTGGTGTTTGTGTGAGTCTATGGCACAGACACACTTTATATGAGCTCAGTAATGATCTATTCTGAATGAGAACAACGCTCTGGATTCGGGCAGAAGTGTTAAGTATGAGAGAATAAATCACACGTCCCATCTTCAGACAACAAATAAAGCTTTTCAGGCAGACCTGTGTGAGACCCTGAGACAACGATTTACTGGTTTTATGGAAATTCAACATTGTGTTCAGTAATTTACGAGGAGCTGTTTGGTGATTTACGGAGGTCTGGCGCTGGTCGTGTCTTCAGATGTGATCTACAGACAGCGTCTGCTCTCTAAACCCGAGCTAACACACATTACAGCATTTCAGGCACAACAATACACCTCTGTGCATTTTGATTCAAAGATAAAAAGCTGAATATACATTAGATTTAACCTACACTAGCAATCAAAGCACTGGGGACTGGAGAGACTTTTAAAACGTTATTAAGAGAAGATCTGCTCACCAAGACTGCATTTATTTGATCAAATATACGATAAAAACTGCTTAATTAAAACAGCTGTTTTTTATGCATATATCTGTTAAACTGTCATTTATTTCTGTGATTTTCAGCATCATTACTATTTTCTGCATTAAAACATGATTATTATCAGCATTAAAAACAGTTGTGCTGCTCAATATATATTTGTGGCCCTTATTTTTTCGTGTTTCTTTGATGTATGCATCTTGCATTTCTTTATTCTCAATGAATAGACAAAAAATGCTTAACAGAGACCATTTCAAAGACAACTGAACGTTTGCGAACGGAAAGAGTGAATCATGCAGAGGTTAAATGCAGCTCACCCGTAATCCTCTCTGCCTTTAAACAAGCCATAAAAACAATCTTTTTTTCCAGTAAACTCTGGCGTGAGTGTTATTATGCGCAGACAGATGTAAAGCGCTTCAGCGAAGTGTTATTGTTTCTGAGATAAAACACTGCATTACTGCTTTGCTGCGGCAGAAAGACCCACATCAGGTGTCAAAACGAGCAAAAATGTGTTCGAGGATTTTTATCCCTCACACAAACACTGTTTTTGGACGCTGCTTCGGTATAAACAGTTCCCCTCGGAGAGCAAGCTGTAAGACCTCCTCCGTTACAGCTCAAAGCACTGAAGTGTGTCCAGAGAAAACACACACTCTCACACACACACACACACACACACACACACACACACACACGCTCAGACACATGGAAGAGTGGACAGAGACCGGATGCCGAGACACGCTTCTACACACAACCCCCACTGACTAAATAAACCTGCTGCGTACACCAACAATAATGGATTTCCTCAGAAATAGAGAAACATCCTCAGATGAATTATTTTGTCATTATTCTAAAACTCTGCTTCCTTCCACGTCTTAGAAACACACAGACACAGGGAAGTTATTCTGCGATACACGCTGTGCAATAATTAAGTGCACAAGCTTTTTAGGTGGCTTTGGTTTCTCACAGGGATTATTTTAAAAAGTCATTAACCGAACCAAGCAGCTACGAGATGGATCACTGAATGACAAACTATGACTTTAAGAGCTGGTCGCTAGTAGTTATGAATCCGGTCAGAGACAAATAACAGTCTAAATAAATACATTAAATGAGTGCTGTCTAACAATTAATTGCAATTAATCCAAAGGTTTTTGCATAAAAGTGTGTTTTATTTTGGATGCAATTAATCACAATTAATAATTTGAAAGCACTAAAATAAAACTCCTTAAATTATTATAAAGTGCACATCAGGTTTGTTTTAGCTTTTTGATGTTTTTCACCTTCTGTGAACTGAATCATTATTATGTTCGTATCATGATTGTACAGTAGGCTGCTGTCGTGTCTCGCAACTTAGTTTTATTGTAAATGTGGCTAAATGTGCAATTTATGAAAAATAATAAAAAAAGGGATGGATTTTATTATCCAGAATGGCAAAATCAAATAATTCTGATCCAGATGAAGCTTTCTGAACATGAATTCAATTTAAAATACATAAATACAGTCTGTCTTTGTCTTGCCGTTGAATCATTCACTCGACCGATTCGTTCAAAGCGTTGATTCATTTAGAAATGAACTGCTGCTTTAAATCATGTAGCTTCATAAGTGATGATGTTGTGAAAGGTCTTGTACAGGACTGTTGTGTACCAGTAAAATCACACGCAAAATACAGTTAGTCTGAAGATCCGTCACTGCATCACAAACATACACTTTTTGTGAACGTTTATAGGTGAGATTCACAATGTTTATAGAGCATGTGGTATAGTTTATCAGATACAGTTTTATCCCTTATTTATAGTCTTTTATTAGCAGAGAATGGAATGATTGCAGCTCCAAGACAAACCAGTTCAGAGCCATTATATGATCAAGAGGAGAGGCTTTGACTGTCAGCGGGGGCTTATTTAGTTAAAGTACAGACTGTGTGTGTGTGTGTGAGGTGTGTGTGTGTGTGTGTGTGTGTGTGTGTGTGTGTGTGTGTGTGTGTGTGTGTGTGTGTGTGTGTGTGTGAGAGAGTGTGTGTGTGTGTGTGTGTGTGTGTGTGTGTGTGTGTGTGTGTGAGGTGTGTGTGTGTGTGTGTGTGTGTGTGTGTGTGTGTGTGTGTGTGTGTGTGTGTGTGTGTGTGTGTGTGTGTGTGTGTGTGTGTGTGTGTGTGTGTGTGTGTGTGTGTGTGTGTGTGTGTGTGTGTGTGTGTGTGTGAGTGTGTGTGTGTGTGTGTGTGTGTGTGTGTGTGTGTGTGTGTGTGTGTGTGTGTGTGTGTGTGTGTGTGTGTGTGTGTGTGTGTGTGTGTGTGTGTGTGTGTGTGTGTGTGTGTGTGTGTGTGTGTGTGTGTGTGTGTGTGTGTGTGTGTGTGTGTGTGTGTGTGTGTGTGTGTGTGTGTGTGTGTGTGTGTGTGTGTGTGTGTGTGTGTGTGTGTGAGTGTGTGTGTGTGTGTGTGTGTGTGTGTGTGTGTGTGTGTGTGTGTGTGTGTGTGTGTGTGTGTGTGTGTGTGTGTGTGTGTGTGTGTGTGTGTGTGTGTGTGTGTGTGTGTGTGTGTGTGTGTGTGTGTGTGTGTGTGTGTGTGTGTGTGTGTGTGTGTGTGTGTGTGTGTGTGTGTGTGTGTGTGTGTGTGTGTGTGTGTGTGTGTGTGTGTGTGTGTGTGTGTGTGTGTGTGTGTGTGTGTGTGTGTGTGTGTGTGTGTGTGTGTGTGTGTGTGTGTGAGGTGTGTGTGTGAGGTGTGTTTGTGTGTGTGTGTGTGTGTGTGAGTGTGTGAGGTGTGTGTGTGTGTGTGTGTGTGTGAGGTGTGTGAGGTGTGTGGTGTGTGTGTGTGTGTGTGTGTGTGTGGTGTGAGGTGTGTGTGTGTGAGGTGTGTGTGTGTGTGTGTGTGTGTGAGGTGTGTGAGGTGTGTGTGAGGTGTGTGTGTGTGTGTGTGTGTGTGTGTGGTGTGTAAGGTGTGTGTGTGTGTGTGTGTGTGTGTGTGTGAGGTGTGTGAGGTGTGTGTGTGTGTGTGTGTGTGTGTGTGTGTAGGGTGTGTGGTGCGTGTGTGAGGTGTGTGAGTGTGTGTGTGAGGTGTGTGAGTGTATAATGTGTGTGTGTGTGTGTGTGTGTGTGCTGCCTCAAGCTGTCTTCACCTAATAACATTTCAACCATGCAAAGAAAAGTGCTCTAGGGTTGCTACATCTCTTTTTTTACATGTTAAAAGTTATATGAAGAATGTATTGTACTGCATGTGTTTAATCTCTGGCTGGGAAGCGTTTCACACGGTGGCCGAGCAAAAACTGTTTGTAATAAAACTTAATTGCATTTTAAAACTGATCTTGGAGAATGTTGTTTCATACGGATTACTCCTGATTCTTCTAACCCCAAAACTTTTTTTAAGAGATTTTTAGTATTTTTTTAAATGGAAAGATCCACTGATGTTGAAGGTTCTTTATAGAGGCCAAATAGAACCTTTATTTTTAAGAATTTGTGGATTTCTATTGGAATCATAATTTGCAAAAGACTTTGACAAAACGTTTAGAAAAGCAGTGGATCCACTTTGGTTCCCATCATCTACTGAAGGAAACTCAATTAAAAGAAAATGAAGGTGTATGCAGAATCAAAACAATACAAGTATTTATCTTCGTTATTTGGTCCAATTGACATTTTTAGAATTGCTGAATAGTTCAAGAGCAACCCTGTTCACGTTCTTCAAAACGTTCCCAAGTTTTGCGGGAAGTTATGGTTGTTTCTTCTTCTTCTCTTCTTTGGTCGCTCGGTGAAGAATGTGACTTCACTTCCTCTGTTTGTTTCTGAGTGTTCATAAACCTTTCCGAGGCCTCTCCTCTCCCTCCTCCTGCATGTAACAGAACTTACCCCGAGGCAATCCATCAAACAGCTGAAGAACGGAGAGGAGAGACGCTGCCAAAGAGAGAATTCCAGCGCTGTGAGTCAGAGCCAAGCACCTTCAGCAGAACAAGCCTCACGAACACGCTCTTCTGCAGGAACACATTCACGGGGTCTCTGTTCCTGACGGCTTGCTGTGAGATCTCTGGTCGTCTTCGGTCTCTCTGCGAGGTCACAGCCGTGCTGTTGTGTTTGAGTCTGGCCTGTTTTCCACAGACACGGAGGACTCGTGTGTTTTATAGTGTTTAAGTGGCCGACAGCGCTCTCTCTGACACACACTTTCTGCTTCCATTTCCCTGTTTATAGTGATGGGGGTGATCTAAAAAAACACTTTTTTCTCATTTGCAATAATGTGTATATATATATACTTTAAATAAAATAAAATGTGCTTTTTAAAATAAAATTTTATTTAAATCTGATGTTCTAAAAAAATTAATTAATTTATTTAAATGAACATTAGAACGTTAAAAAACAAAAACTAATATATATGACACAGTGCATGCGTTTGAATGAAAACTAGGAGTGTCTCAATTCTACTAAACTCTCGTAGATGTGTGCAGATTGAATTTGTTGAAACTAAAGGAATGTTTGTAAAAACTTCACAATCAGTCCACAATATTCAAACGGATCGTTTTGAAAACTTTGAATGATGGTACATTTCTGCATAAAACAAATGCTCACAATAGATGACACATTTTTTAGACTTTGCGTCTTCTCTTTTCAGCTAACAGCAAGTTTCCTCTCTCTCTCCTCAGAGTGTTTGTGTTTCTGGCCGCCCACTCAGATTAGAAGCAGCTGGATCTTCTGGCCTCCGCGCAGCGGAACGGCTCTGGGGCTGAAGCCCCGCCCACGGGAGGTGTCAGATGCAGCAGGGGTGGAGCCATCACGCTCAGCAGCAGCACAGCTCTGCGGCTGAAGCCCCGCCCACGGGAAGAGTCAGATGCAGCATGGGGAGGAGTTAACACAATACCTCAGGGGGAGGACCCATCAAACATAGAAGAACGGCTCTGGGACCGAAGCCCCACCCACGGGAGGAGTCAGATGCAGCAGGGGTGGAGCCATCACGCTCACCAGCACAGCTCTGGGGCCGAAGCTCCACCCGTGGCAGGGGGGAGGAGCCATCAAACACCCTGACTCCATCACCTATAATTTCTGTGATTACTCCACTCAGATAATTCATGTAATGATGGGCACAATTGTACCCAGATGAGAGTTTTCCCTCAGTTACCATCGTCCCTTCTATCAGATTGTTTCAGGTCTTTTATAGAGTGAAAACAGAAAGATTGAGACTAGTTTAGATACTTCAAACAATCAGACTAACCCTGCTACACGCTTTCCCACGTAAAAAATAAAGTAATACTTTACATGACATGAGCTAAAAATAACCACAGCTGTTTTTTATAGCATTTAAGAAAGATTAATTAATGTATCAAAAATATTAAATACAGTTATGTAAATTGTACCAAAAATCTTTAGACACTGCAAAAATAACTATTTCCCTGCATTTAACAAAAAAATTACTGTATTTTTAGATTTTAAGTTTATTTACGATTTTATGTCACCTTAAATTTAGTTGAAGTTTATGCAATTCGTTTTTATATACGTGTATTTGCAGCTAACTGTATTTATATATACGTATATATATATATATATATATATATATATATATATATATATATATATATATATATATATTTTATTTTTACATATTAATTTCAAGTAGGTGTTTTTATGACCTAAGTTTCAGTGATTTCAGATCTCCTGTAGGACTGAGTTGGTGACAGACACAGATTACTTCGTCCATTTCAGCCGTGTTTTGCTTCTCTAAAGTGCTTCTGGTCGGCGTTCAAACACAACTCACTTCCTGCCTCTCAAACGACTTCATTTCTGTGTGTTCTGGCCGCTTTTGAAGCGTGCGATCCAAGACCCCGACATTTTCATAACTCTCAGCTGTAAGACAGCGGGAGCGCTGCCGTTTATTAACAGGCTCTTAATGATGAATGCAGTTACAGTGCTTTCAACGTCACTTTACTTCCGCTAACGTTCTGCTTTCAGACGGATGCCCCTCGTTAAAGGCGGTGAGTTTAACTGAAAGCGCTGCTGAGGCTTCGGTGTCTGCGGGAGGACAGAGAGGGCATTCACGTCCACATTCACCGGCCAATATGTTCAGGAGTCCCGGGGGACATGTCCACTTAAACCAGGAAGTCTGAGGTTTCCCACAATTCCTCTGAGTCCCGCTGAGCCCAAACATCCAGAGGATCAAACCCGGGTCAGAACAGCTCCGGAGGGATCAGACTCACCGGGTGATGGGAGCTGTTACTAATACTAGTCTGACTAATCTGCAAGGAAAACAGGTCTTTTTTCACCTGCTGACGGCACAGACGTGTTCCCGTAGACCCACACAGAAACTAGCGTGTTTCTGATTTTCTGTGATCATTTAAAACAAGGCCAAGATATTTTCTACAACATAAAATGCACCAAAATTTAATCAAAACCTGTGATTTTTAAACAAAAATATTTTTCCTTGTATTTAAAAAAGGCGGCCGTTAAAGAGCAATCTATTCAAATCACTTTCAGCGCCTGGTTTTGTTGTTGTAATAATACTCTTGCAAACTGTTATTACTTTCCAAAAAAATATTTTGAAATAAAGACTTATGGAGAGTGAGAACAAAAGAACACAAGCCAGGTGTCATTTACAGTCTATATTTAGTTGTTTTACTTCTGTGGAACATATTTATAATATATATATAAAATTCAAAAACATTTATAAAAATGTCTAATTAAAATTCATATATTTAAAAAAATTATATTATTAATTCTTTTTAGGGAACAGGGTAATGCAAACTTACTTCAGCACTATATAGTGTAAAATGTTAAAGTCAAATAAAAAAGTACATAATGGAGAGAAAAAAAAATCTATGAATTTATTGCTATTTTCTAGATTATTAAATGTGTTTTATAGGCATGCAGTGCTATAGGTTTAAACATAAAACAGATATATAACAAATAACCCCAAAGCAACAGTTCGGGGCTGATCTTCATCTTTCTAGAAGCTCTCTGGTGTTTCTGTAGGATCAGTGCTGCTTGTGCTTGGCCTCCTTCGCTCTCCTCCACTTCAGCTTCTTCTTGATGAGCAGCAGGTCGATGTAGACGGGGTATCTGAGGACGGTGGAGGCACACAGAAGACCTCCGTGAAGAGCCCCGGCGACGCCGCAGCTGAAGATATCCTGTCCTGGAGAACACACACACCTCAGAAACGCCTCCTAGTCTCTAACGCTCTGCTCTCTGGAGACGGAGGAGATCAGTACCTGACAGGTAAAGGTTCTTGACCGGAGTGTCGCATCGGTTTCGGGCCATGGCCTCGGCGTAGAAACGCTCCAGATTGTGGTCAGCAGAGTAGATGGCCCCTAGATTACAGCTCAGATAGTGTGTGTTTGTCAGAGGAGTGGCCGCCTCCTGAAAGACCAGCTACACACACACACACATTGTGTTTACATGTTTTATGGGGACTCTTCATAGGTCTAATGTTTTATTCTGTACAGACTGTATGTTTTATTGTTCTCTTACAGGAAAATACTCACATTTTTACGTTTTCAAAAATTAAATCCTGTATGTTTTATAAGTTTGTTTCCTCATGAGGACCTAAAAAATGTCCCACAAGATCAACATTTACTGGGATTACTATCCTTGAGGAGACATTTATAACGTGATAAATACCAGGTGCACACACACACACACACACACACACACACACACACACACACACACACACACACACGTGCGCACGCGAACACACACATGCACATACACACATACAAAGTCACATACACACACACAGGAACACAAGCACGCACACACACACACACACACACACACACACGCTCACACAAATCCACACACGCTCACACACACTCACACACACACACACACACGCACACACACACACACACACACACACACACACACACACTCACACACACATACACACATGCTCACACACACTCACACACACACAGACACACACGCTCACACACACACACACACACACACACACACACACATACACACACACACACACTCACACACACACACACACACACACACACACACACACACACACACACTCACACACACACACACACACACACACACACACACACACACGCTCACACACACACACACACACACACACACACACACACACACACACACACACACACACACACACACACACACACACACACACACACACACACACACACACACACACACACACACACACACACACACACACACACACACACACACACACACACACACACACACACACACACACACACACACACACACACACACACACACACACACACACACACACACGCTCACACACACACACACACACACACACACACACACACACACACACACACACACACACACATACACACACGCTCACACACACAGTTTTTATAGTTTATGGTGTTCTATCTACACTAACACTACACCCATTACAGAAAACTACTTTTTTACTTTCTCAAAAACATCACTCTGTGTGATTAATAAACTAGTTTCTAGGACCTAAAAAATGTCCCCAAAAGGTCAATATTTACTGATATTACTAGTCTTCTGGTGAATAGAAAAGTCTCTTAGTGCCTTAAACAAAACAATCAAAAGTAAAATTACTTTTACAAATAATACAGAGCATAAATATCTGGTTATATCACAGTGACTTTTTTGTGCGTATTACGCTTGAGTTAGAGTTGATGTAGTTTTCTGGAGGTCTTCAGCGTGTCTGAGATGAAGGTAAATGTTAAAGGACCTGCTGGAGAGATGTGTTCATCACTGACTTCACGTCGGACTTCAGTACCTTGTCTCGGAGCTTCGGGAAGTGTTCGCAGGCCCAGTCAAACAGACAGCGGCCGAATCTCATCTTATAGTCGAAGTAATCGCCTCCTCTCTTCCTCACTCTGGTGTCTCTCCACTCCTCGAACCATTCGTAGTTCACCATGGTCAGGATGGTCATACACGACTTGCCTGGAAACGAGTCCACAGAAGCACGACGGAATCATGTTTGACGTTCACAGAACCAGCGCTGACTTTGACTAAACGGTAACTGTGTTTTTCTCTTCTTCTGTACATCAGACACTTTCAGACAGTTACATCAGCACTTACTTAAAAGCAAGGAATACACACCGAAGTGATACGAAAGATTTCTATTTCAAATAAATGCTGCTCTTTTGAACTTCCTATGCATCTGTGAATTCTGAAAAACAATATACCAAGGTTTCCAGAAACATATCTGTTTATAACATTGATAAGTGTTCCTCGAGCAGTAAATCAGTGTATTATTCAGATTTCTGAAGATCACGTGACTCTGAAGACTGGAGTAATGATACTGAAAATCACAGAAATAAATTAAACTTTAACACACATTCACACAGAAAACAGTTCTTTTAAACGGCAATAATATTTCACATTTTTCCTGATTTTACTGTATTTTTTTCTGAAAAGATGCGTCTTTGCTGAGCCCAGATGTTACCTGGGTGCCGGATCTGTGACGTGGGGTCTTTAGCTGAAGGGAAGGTGACGAGGGCCATGGGGATGTTCTCCGGTGCTTCATCTTTACTCATACTGAAGAACTCCTGCATCCTGCGGGTCAGACGTGCTTTACTTCTACGGCATGTTTTCACAGGAAGGAGACACACTCTAGTCAACAGCACTACCTAGTGTTTGATTACAACTCATTCACTTAGTTTGCCTTCACTTCCATTTATTGTTGGACTTTGCACATATTAGGGTGAAGCTGTGTTTTGTTTTGTTTGTTTTTTTTCTCCTCTGCGAAAAAAAGTGCGCTTAATTGTTTTGAAACAATAATATTAAAAATATCTAAAAAATGCAATGCAAAAATTTTGATTAAATTAAAGACAATCTGCGTAAATGCGAATGTAAAGATTATCTGCGCTTAAAGGGAGTTGCTGTTTCTTTTAAAAGTGCACTGTTTAATAATTTCATATTTGTTTTACTTTAAAGCATGCATTAAAAATGATTATGTTTTCATATTTTATTGTGCTTTAAAGAGGTTCAGTTATTTTAATGTCTTTCCTAACATACTAAAGCAGCAGATTATCATTTTATCTATATATCTTATCTAAATTTCATTAAAATTAGATTCAACTTTATTATTTCAAATGTATAATTACAAACATGGCATACAAGTTTCAATAGAAGTGACATTAAAGTATATTTATAGTATAATAAAACTAAAAACGGGTTCCACTTAAGACTTTACATCTTGGTTTAGTGCACAATCTTTGATCGTTTTTTTGTTAAGAACGCTGAATAGCGTTTTATTGAATAGTAAACAGGTTTATTATTTTGCATTTGATTCTACATGCAAACATATTCCCAAAGTTCCTGTTTTTCCTTATTTGGTCATTTTTCTGTGTCTCTTGATTTCCTTCATTAGTTTGCACCTGTGCTAATTAATCATCTTGTTTGCTCCTTAAGTGCTCCTTCAGTTTCCGTCTTTGTTCAGGATTAATCTTACTACAGAAAGATGCAGTTTTATATGTATTTGATAATATAATATCAGTACTGTAGCGGGGTGTTGGGATCGTTTGGTGTGGTGTTTTTGGGTTCATGCATCTCAATACTGGTTGCAGTCTGGTTTGATACTGACATGGCGTCCATGTCGTTGGATCTGAAGAGCCAGATGCTGTTGGGCACAATTCCTAGCTCTTCCTGCGTGGCATCGAACCCCGAGAACAGCAGGAACGAGGCTTTACCTGGCCTCATCATGTCCAGACGACTCTGAATCTCTGAAAGATCGGAGAAGAGCACATCCATGTCTCTCAAGAGCACTAAAGATGATCCACTGCACGTAGTTTATGCTCACCCGGTTTAACTTGTACTTCTGGAGGTAAGAGCTTCTGGAAGGTGTTGAAGATCCCACAGTTGGAGATGATGACAGGAGCCCTAATCTCCACGTCTTCGTCTCCTTTCTTCACTGTCACTCCTGTCCACCAGACAGTTTGATCAACACCAGAGTACATCATTTACAGCAGCCAAAACTGGTTCATTTCTACCAATCTTTTGCTGCAGTGTGTCAACAGGAAACTGGTCCAAAACTAACGTCCAAAAGCATCAGTTTTCAGATATCCCGGCATATTAATATTGCTTTTAATTATAAGAAGATATTCTTCAAAAAATGATGCTCTGTAATTAGTGTGAAAGGGAAAAAAAAGTGTCATAGTTTTAGTGTTCATTTCTTTTGCCCTCGAGCAGTTTCTTGAAGCATCTCGGAGACACAGTTCTTCTGGATCGAGTCTCAGTTCTGTTTCTAAAGATCAGACCTCGGACATCTCACTCGATTAACGGCCAAGTGATCGTTTGGAAATGGAAACTGTTATTTCCCGCTGAGACACTACAGCAGAAGATTTATTTCTCATTGCAGTATTAATCTGACCGTAAGCAGCTCCTTTCCCATCAACGAGGATGCGGCTGACCGGCGCTCGGACCAGAACTCTGCCCCCGTGTTTCTGAATGACTCTAGTGATGTGGAAGGGGATCTCGCTGGCGCCCCCTTTGGGGTAATACGCTCCACGCTTAAAGTGATGCAGCATCAGAGCGTTGATCATGCAGCTGGAGTCTTTAGGAGGAACACCTGGAGAAAACAGCCGTTATGTAGTGATTTTTGAGATTGGAGATACTGTATTTCTCCTCAAATGAATGTGCATGGAAAGTGTTGACGCTGATGTTTTGTGGAATGAGAGTTGACTTTTATATTATGATTGTGATGTCATAATTCATGGTTTAAAACATCACGAAGGCTGGTGCTGGGGATGGGGAGGGCTTCTAAAAACGGCAAACAGAACCAAACTATTTATATGTTAGGAAGCAAGAATCAGAAGCTGTGTGAGGAAGTCATCATGTGTGATGATGTCATTTTGTGTGATGATGTCATTGTGTGTGATGAAGTCATCGCGTGTGATGATGTCATCGAGTGTGATGATGTCATCGTGTGTGATGATGTCATTGCGTGTGATGATGTTATCGCGTGTGATGAAGTCATCGCGTGTGATGATGTCATTGTGTGGTGATGATGTAATCGCGTGTGATGTCATTGTGTGTGATGATGTCATCGCGTGTGATGATGTAATCGCGTGTGATGTCATCGCGTGTGATGAACTCATCGTGTGTGATGAAGTCATTGTGTGTGATGATGTCATCGCGTGTGATGATGTCATTGTGTGGTGATGATGTAATCCAGTGTGATGAAGTCATCGTGTGTGATGATGTCATTTTGTGTGATCATGTCATTGTGTGTGATGAAGTCATCGCGTGTGATGATGTCATCGCGTGTGATGATGTCATCGTGTGTGATGATGTCATTGCGTGTGATGATGTCATTGCGTGTGATGATGTCATCGCGTGTGATAAAGTCATCGCGTGTGATGATGTCATTGTGTGGTGATGATGTAATCGCGTGTGATGTCATTGCGTGTGATGATGTCATTGTGTGTGATGATGTCATTGTGTGTGATGATGTCATCGCGTGTAATGATGTCATCGTGTGTGATGATGTCATCGTGTGTGATGATGTCATCGCGTGTGATGATGTCATCGCGTGTGATGATGTCATCGCGTGTGATGAAATCATTGTGTGTGATGATGTCATTGTGTGATGATGATGTAATCGCGTGTGATGATGTCATTGTGTGTGATGATGTCATCGCGTGTGAAGTCATTGCGTGTGATGTCGTCATCACGTGTGATGATGTCATCATGTGTGATGATGTCATCATGTGTGATGATGTCATCGCGTGTGATGATGTCATCGCGTGTGATGATGTCATTGTGTGATGATGTCATTGTGTGTGATGAAGTCATCGCGTGTGATCATGTCATTGTGTGATGATGATGTAATCGCATGTGATGTCGTCATCACATGTGATGATGTCATTGTGTGTGATGATGTTATTGTGTGATGATGAAGTCATTGTGTGTGATGATGTCATCGCGTGTGATGATGTCATTGCGTGTGATGATGTCATTGCGTGTGATGATGTCATCGCGTGTGATGAAGTCATCGCGTGTGATGATGTCATTGTGTGGTGATGATGTAATCGCGTGTGATGTCATTGCGTGTGATGATGTTATTGTGTGATGATGAAGTCATCGTGTGTGATGATGTCATCGCGTGTGATGATGTCATTGCGTGTGATGATGTCATCGCGTGTGATGTCATCGTGTGTGATGATGTCATCGCGTGTGATGATGTCATCGCGTGTGATGTCATCGTCATCGCGTGTGATGTCATCGCTGCGTGATGAAGTCATCGCGTGTGATGATGTCATTGTGTGGTGATGATGTAATCGCGTGTGATGATGTCATCGCGTGTGAAGTCATTGTGTGTGATGATGTCATTGTGTGTGATGATGTCATCGCGTGTAATGATGTCATCGTGTGTGATGATGTCATCGCGTGTGATGATGTCATCGCGTGTGAAGTCATTGCGTGTGATGATGTCATTGCGTGTGATGATGTCATTGCGTGTGATGATGTCATCGCGTGTGATGATGTCATCGCGTGTGATGATGTCATCGCGTGTGATGATGTCATCGCGTGTGATGTCATCGCGTGTGATGATGTCATCGCGTGTGATGAAATCATTGTGTGTGATGATGTCATTGTGTGATGATGATGTAATCGCGTGTGATGATGTCATTGTGTGTGATGATGTCATCGCGTGTGAAGTCATTGTGTGTGATGATGTCATTGTGTGTGATGATGTCATTGTGTGTGATGATGTCATCGCGTGTAATGATGTCATCGTGTGTGATGATGTCATCGCGTGTGATGTCATCGCGTGTGATGATGTCATCGCGTGTGATGAAATCATTGTGTGTGATGATGTCATTGTGTGATGATGATGTAATCGCGTGTGATGATGTCATTGTGTGTGATGATGTCATCGCGTGTGAAGTCATTGCGTGTGATGTCGTCATCACGTGTGATGATGTCATCATGTGTGATGATGTCATCGCGTGTGATGATGTCATTGCGTGTGATGATGTCATCGCGTGTGATGATGTCATCGCGTGTGATGATGTCATTGTGTGATGATGTCATTGTGTGTGATGAAGTCATCGCGTGTGATCATGTCATTGTGTGATGATGATGTAATCGCATGTGATGTTGTCATCACATGTGATGATGTCATTGTGTGTGATGATGTTATTGTGTGATGATGAAGTCATCGTGTGTGATGATGTCATCGCGTGTGATGATGTCATTGCGTGTGATGATGTCATTGCGTGTGATGAAGTCATCGCGTGTGATGTCATCATCGTGTGATGATGTCATTGTGTGGTGATGATGTAATCGCGCGTGTGTCATTGCGTGTGATGATGTTATTGTGTGATGATGAAGTCATCGTGTGTGATGATGTCATCGCGTGTGATGAAGTCATCGCGTGTGATGATGTCACTGTGTGGTGATGATGTAATCGCGTGTGATGTCATTGCGTGTGATGATGTCATTGTGTGTGATGATGTCATTGTGTGTGATGATGTCATCGCGTGTGATGATGTCATCGCGTGTGATGATGTCATCGCGTGTGATGTCATCGCGTGTGATGATGTCATCGCGCGTGTGATGAAGTCATCGTGTGATGATGTCATTGTGTGATGTGATGATGTAATCGCGTGATGTCATTGCGTGTGATGATGTCATTGTCATTGTGTGATGATGTCATTGTGTGTGATGATGATGTCATCGCGTGTAATGATGTCATCGTGTGTGATGATGTTATCGCGTGTGATGATGTCATCGCGTGTGAAGTCATTGCGTGTGATGATGTCATCGCGTGTGATGATGTCATTGCGTGTGATGATGTCATCGTGTGTGATGATGTCATCGCGTGTGATGATGTCATCGCGTGTGATGTCATCGCGTGATGATGATGTGTCATCGCGCGTGTGATGAAATCATTGTGTGTGATGATGTCATTGTGTGATGATGATGTAATCGCGTGTGATGATGTCATTGTGTGTGATGATGTCATCGCGCGTGTGAAGTCATTGCGTGATGTGATGTCATGATGCGTGTGATGATGTCATTGCGTGTGATGATGTCATCGCGTGTGACGATGTCATTGTGTGATGATGTCATTGTGTGTGATGAAGTCATCGCGTGTGATCATGTCAGTGTGTGATGATGATGTAATCGCGTGTGATGTCGTCATCACGTGTGATGATGTCATTGTGTGTGATGATGTTATTGTGTGATGATGAAGTCATCGCGTGTGATGATGTCATCGCGTGTGATGATGTCATTGCGTGTGATGATGTCATTGTGTGGTGATGATGTAATCGCGTGTGATGTCATTGCGTGTGATGATGTCATTGTGTGTGATGATGTCATTGTGTGTGATGATGTCATCGCGTGTAATGATGTCATCGTGTGTGATGATGTCATCGCGTGTGATGATGTCATCGCGTGTGATGTCATGGCGTGTGTTGATGTCATCGCGTGTGATGATGTCATTGTGTGATGATGATGTAATCACGTGTGATGATGTCATCATGTGTGATGATGTCATTGTGTGATGATGATGTCATCACGTGTGATGATGTCATCGCGTGTGATCATGTCATTGTGTGTGATGAAGTCATCGCGTGTGATGATGTCATCGTGTGTGATGATGTCATTGCGTGTGATGATGTCATTGCATGTGATGATGTCATCAGCGTGTGATGTGATGATGAAGTCATCGCGTGATGATGTCATTGTGTGGTGATGATGTCATCGCGTGTGCGATGTCATTGCGTGTGATGATGTCATCGTGTGTGATGATGTCATTGTGTGTGATGATGTCATCGCGTGTAATGATGTCATCGTGTGTGATGATGTCATCGCGTGTGATGATGATGATGTCATCATCAGCGTGTGATGATGTCATGTCGCGTGTGATGAAATCATTGTGTGTGATGATGTCATTGTGTGACGATGATGTAATCGCGTGTGATGATGTCATTGTGTGTGATGATGTCATCGCGTGTGAAGTCATTGCGTGTGATGTCATCATCACGTGTGATGATGTCATCGCGTGTGATGATGTCATGCGTGTGATGATGTTGTGTGATGATGTCATCATGTGTGATGATGTCATCGCGTGTGATCATGTCATGTGTGTGTCATGCAGTGATCATGTCATTGTGTGATGATGATGTAATCGCGTGTGATGTCGTCATCACATGTGATGATGTCATTGTGTGTGATGATGTTATTGTGTGATGATGAAGTCATGTGTTATTGATGTTATTGTGTGATGATGTCATTGCGTGTGATGATGTCATTGCGTGTGATGATGTCATCGCGTGTGATGATGTCATCGCGCGTGTGATGTCATCATTGTGTGGTGATGATGTAATCGCGTGTGATGTCATTGCGTGTGATGATGTCATTGTGTGTGATGATGTCATTGTGTGTGATGATGTCATCGCGTGTAATGATGTCATCGTGTGTGATGATGTCATCGCGTGTGATGATGTCATCACGTGTGATGTCATCGCGTGTGATGATGTCATCGCGTGTGATGAAATCATTGTGTGTGATGATGTCATTGTGTGATGATGATGTAATCGCGTGTGATGATGTCATTGTGTGTGATGATGTCATCGCGTGTGAAGTCATTGCGTGTGATGATGTCATCGCGTGTGATGATGTCATCGTGTGATCATCGCGTGATGATGTCATCGCGTGATGATGTCATTGTGTGATGATGCTATTGTGTGCGATGAAGTCATCGCGTGTGATCATGTCATTGTGTGATGATGATGTCGCGTGTGATGTGTCGTCATGTGTGATGATGTCATTGTGTGTGATGATGTTATAGTGTGATGATGAAGTCATCGCGTGTGATGATGTCATCGCGTGTGATGATGTCATTGCGTGTGATGAAGTCATTGTGTGGTGATGATGTCATCGTGTGTGATGATGTCATTGAGTGTGATGATGTCATTGCATGTGATGATGTCATCGCGTGTGATGTGATAAAGTCATCGCGTGTGTGATGATGATGTCATTGTGTGGTGATGATGTAATCGCGTGTGATGTCATTGCGTGTGATGATGTCATCGTGTGTGATGATGTCATAGTGTGTGATGATGTCGTCGCGATGATGTCATCATCGTGTGATGTCATCGTGCGTGTGTGATGATGTCATCGCGTGTGAAGTCATTGCGTGTGATGATGTCATCGCGTGTGATGATGTCATTGCGTGTGATGATGTCATCGTGTGTGATGATGTCATCGCGTGTGATGATGTCATCGCGTGTGATGATGTCATCGCGTGTGATGATGTCATCGCGTGTGATGAAATCATTGTGTGTGATGATGTCATTGTGTGACGATGATGTAATCGCGCGTGATGTCATTGTGTGTGATGATGTCATCATCATTGTGTGTGATGTCATCATCACGTGTGATGATGTCATCGCGTGTGATGATGTCATCGCGTGTGATGATGTCATCATCGCGTGTGATGATGTCATCGCGTGTGTGATGTGTCATTGTGTGATGATGTCATTGTGTGTGATGAAGTCATCGCGTGTGATCATGTCATTGTGTGATGATGATGTAATCGCGTGTGATGATGTCATCGCGTCGCGCATCACATGATGATGTCATTGTGTGTGATGATGTTATTGTGTGATGATGAAGTCATGTGTTATTGATGTTATTGTGTGATGATGTCATTGCGTGTGATGATGTCATTGCGTGTGATGATGTCATCGCGTGTGATGAAGTCATCGCGTGTGATGATGTCATTGTGTGGTGATGATGTAATCGCGTGTGATGTCATTGCGTGTGATGATGTCATTGTGTGTGATGATGTCATTGTGTGTGATGATGTCATCGCGTGTAATGATGTCATCGTGTGTGATGATGTCATCGCGTGTGATGATGTCATCACGTGTGATGTCATCGCGTGTGATGATGTCATCGCGTGTGATGATGTCATTGCGTGTGATGATGTCATTGTGTGATGATGATGTGTCGCGTGTGATGATGTCATTGTGTGTGATGTCATCGCGTGTGATGATGTGATGTCATTGCGTGTGATGATGTCATCGCGTGTGATGATGTCATCGCGTGTGATGATGTCATCGCGTGTGATGATGTCATCGCGTGTGATGAAGTCATCGCGTGATGATGTCATCATTGTGTGATGATGATGTAATCGCGCAGATGTCATTGTGCGTGATGATGTCATCATGTGTGATGATGTCATAGTGTGTGATGATGTCATCGCGTGTGATGATGTCATCGCGTGTGATGATGTCATCGCGTGTGTGATGATGTGATCGCGTGTGATGATGTGTCGTCATTGCGTGTGATGATGTCATCATGTGTGATCAATCATTGTGTGTGATGATGTCATTGTGTGTGATGTGATGTCGGCGTGTGATGATGTCATTGTGTGTGATGATGTCATTGTGTGTGATGAAGTCATCGCGTGTGATCATGTCATGATGATGAAATCATGATGAAATCATTGTGTGTGATGATGTCATTGTGTGATGATGATGTAATCGCTTGTGATGATGTCATTGTGTGATGATGATGTCATCGCGCGTGAAGTCATTAGCGATGTCATCATCACGTCATGATGATGTCATCGCGTGTGATGATGTCATTGCGCAGTGATGATGTCATTGCGTGTGATGATGATGTCATCGCGTGTGATGATGTCATTGTGTGATGATGTCATTGTGTGTGATGATGTCAATGTGTGATGATGATGTAATCGCGTGTGATGTCGTCATCACATGTGATGATGTCATTGTGTGTGATGATGTTATTGTGTGATGATGAAGTCATCGCGTGTGATGATGTCATCGCGTGTGATGATGTCATTGCGTGTGATGATGATCATTGCGCGTGTGATGATGTCATCGCGTGTGATGATGTCATTGTGTGTGATGATGTCATCGTGTCATCGTGTGTGATGATGTCATCGCGTGTGATGTCATGGCATGTGATGATGTCATCGCGTGTGATGATGTCATTGTGTGATGATGATGTAATCACGTGTGATGATGTCATCATGTGTGATGATGTCATTGTGTGATGATGATGTCATATTGTGTGATGATGTCATCGCGTGTGATCATGTCATTGTGTGTGATGAAGTCATCGCGTGTGATGATGTCATCGCGTGTGATGATGTCATTGGTGTGATGATGTCATGGCATGTGATGATGTCATCGTCATGTCATTGTGTGTGATGATGTCATTGTGTGTGATGATGTCATTGTGCGTGATGATGTCATCGCATTGTGTGTGATGTCATGTGATGATGTCATCATGATGTCATGGCGTGTGTGATGTCATTGTGTGATGATGTCATCGCGTGTGATGATGTGTGTGATGATGTCATTGTGTGATGATGATGTCATCACGTGTGTGATGATGTCATCATGTGTGATGATGTCATTGTGTGATGATCATTGATGATGTCATCATGTGATGATGTCATCGCAGTGTGTGTCATGATGTCATTGTGTGATGATGATGTCATCACGTGTGATGATGTCATCATTGTGTGTGATGATGATGTAATCACGTGTGATGATGTCATCATGTGTGATGATGTCATTGTGTGATGATGATGTCATCGCGTGTGATCATGTCATGTGTGTCATTGATGATGTCATCGCATTGTGTGTGATGATGTCATCGCGTGTGATGTGTGTGTGATGATGTCATCGCGTGTGATGTCATGTCATGTGTGATGATGTCATCATTGTGTGATGATGTGTCATTGTGTGATGATGATGTAATCACGCGTGTGATGATGTCATCATGTGTGATGATGTCATTGTGTGATGATGATGTCATCACGCGTGTGATGATGTCATTGTGTGTGATGATGATGTCATTGTGTGATGATGATGTAATCACGCAGATGATGTCATCATGTGTGATGATGTCATTGTGTGATGATGATGTCATCACGTGTGATGATGTCATCGCGTGTGATGATGTCATTGCGTGTGATGATGTCAATGTGTGATGATGATGTCATCATTGTGTGATGTGTGATGATGATGTCGTGATCACATGTGTGATGATGTCATCGTGTGTGATGATGTCATTGTGTGTGATGATGTCATCGTGTGTGATGATGTCATCGCGTGCATGTGATGATGATGTCATTGCGTGTGATGATGTCATTGCGTGTCATTGTGATGATGTGTGATGATCGCGCGTGATGATGATGTGATGATGTCATTGTGTGATGATGTCATCGCGTGTAATGATGTGATGTCATCGTGTGTGATGATGTCATCGCGTGTGATGTCATGGCATGTGATGATGTCATCGCCAGCGTGTGATGATGTCATTGTGTGATGATGATGTCATCGTGTGTGATGATGTCATCATGTGTGATGATGTCATTGTGTGATGATGATGTCATATTGTGTGATGATGTCATCGCGTGTGATCATGTCATTGTGTGTGATGAAGTCATCGCGTGTGATGATGTCATCGCGTGTGATGATGTCGTCGTGTGTGATGATGTCATGGCATGTGATGATGTCATCGCGTGTGATCATGTCATTGTGTGTGATGATGTCATTGTGTGTGTGATGATGTCGCCGCGTGTGATGATGTCATCGCGTGTGATGTGTGTGATGTCATGCATGTCATGATGCATCGCGTGTGATGATGTCATTGTGTGATGATGATGTGATCATGTCATTGTGTGATGATGATGTAATCATCGCGTGATGATGTCATGATGATGTCATTGTGTGATGATGATGTCATCACGTGTGATGATGTCATCGTGTGTGATGATGTTATTGTGTGATGATGATGTAATCACGTGTGATGATGTCATCATGTGTGATGATGTCATTGTGTGATGATCATGTAATCACGTGTGATGATGTCATCATGTGTGATGATGTCATTGTGTGATGATGATGTCATCGCGTGTGATCATGTCATTGTGTGTGATGATGTCATTGCGTGTGATGATGTCATCGCGTGTGATGATGTCATCGCGTGTGATGTCATGGCGTGTGATGATGTCATCGCGTGTGATGATGTCATTGTGTGATGATGATGTAATCACGTGTGATGATGTCATCATGTGTGATGATGTCATTGTGTGATGATGATGTCATCACGTGTGATGATGTCATTGTGTGTGATGATGTTATTGTGTGATGATGATGTAATCACGTGTGATGATGTCATCATGTGTGATGATGTCATTGTGTGATGATGATGTAATCACGTGTGATGATGTCATCATGTGTGATGATGTCATTGTGTGATGATGATGTCATCGCGTGTGATCATGTCATTGTGTGTGATGATGTCATCACGTGTGATGATGTTATCGCGTGTGATGATGTCATCGCGTGTGATGATGTCATTGTGTGATGATGTCATTGTGTGTGATGAAGTCATCGCGTGTGATCATGTCATTGTGTGATGATGATGTAATCACGTGTGATGTCGTCATCACATGTGATGATGTCATTGTGTGTGATGATGTTATTGTGTGATGATGAAGTAATCGCGTGTGATGATGTCATCGCGTGTGATGATGTCATCGCGTGTGATGATGTCATCGCGTGTGATGATGTCATTGCGTGTGATGATGTCATCGCGTGTGATGAAGTCATCGCGTGTGATGATGTCATTGTGTGGTGATGATGTAATCGCGTGTGATGTCATTGTGTGATGATGATGTAATCGCGTGTGATGTCGTCATCACGTGTGATGATGTCATCATGTGTGATGAAGTCATCGCGTGTGATGATGTCATCGCGTGTTATAATGTCATTGTGTGATGATGATGTCATTGTGTGATGATGATGTAATCGCGTGTGATGTCGTCATCACGTGTGATGATTTCATCACGTGTGATGAAGTCATCGCGTGTGATGATGTCATCGCGTGTGATGATGTCATAGTGTGTGATGATGTCATCGCGTGTGATGATGTCATCGCGTGTGAAGTCATTGCGTGTGATGAAGTCATTGTGTGTGATGAAGTCATCGCGTGTGATCATGTCATTGTGTGATGATGATGTAATCGCGTGTGATGATGTCATTTTGTGTGATGATGTCATTGTGTGATGATGATGTAATCGCATGTGATGTCATTGCGTGTGATGATGTCATTGTGTGTGATGAAGTCATTGTGTGTGATGAAGTCATCTTGTGTGATGATATCATTGTGTGATGATGATGTAATCACGTGTGATGATGTCATTGCGTGTGATGATGTCATCGTGTGTGATGAAGTCATCGCATGTGATAATGTAATCGTTTGCGGACTGCATTAATATGTCATTTATGTCTTTCTTTTTTCTTCCATCTTTTGTTTTTGTTTTTTAGAAAAAAAAATGGTGAAGTAGATCATTTGATTTGTATTTCATCACAAGGAAAGCCTCACCGTAAAAGAAATATGAGAAGATCAAATGCAAGTCCTTGTTGGAGGTCAGTCTGTTGTTGACCTCCGTGGCGTTAGAGACTGAGAGACGAAAGATGGACGAGAAGAGATTAGCGATGCCGCTTTTGAGCAGAAACAGAGCCAACCACTCAGGAATCAGCTTTAGGACGGCCAAGAAGGGAATCTGCCTGGCTGTGACCTGAAGAGAAGAGGAGAGGAGAGGAGAGGAGAGGAGAGGAGAGGAGGAGAGGAGAGAAGAAGAAGAGGAGAGAAGAGAAGAGATTATAATTTCATTTCATTTTTAATTATTTTTATACATTTTATTTATGTTTTAATTTTGCAGTATTTTTAGTACATTTTATTTTTTTATTTCATTACGTTTTTTCGATGTAAAAATGATAAAAGTTCTCAATACGTCAGACAAGATCAGATAAGAAAAAGAACGAAAACAAAACACATATTGCATGCGTGTGTCTGGAAGGCACATAATACACCTCTTAATCGCGAATATTAATAATTATTTTCTCAAACGATTTAGTCGGATAAGCACTGAGCGTTCATGTTTTAGAAATCCACCTTCATGATCTTGAAGAACTCCTCCACAGCTCTGACGTCATCAGGAAAGCACTTCTTCAGGTTCTGCTCCATCTCGCTCTTGCCGCTCAAGACGGCGTAGTCTCTCCGCTCTCCGTTGTCGTCGATCACGACGCTGTCGAAATGCTGTGGCAGCTCCACAAACTCCAGCTGACCCTCGGTGATTTGGTCAAAAGCGACCTTCAGCAGACCGTTTTCGTGCAGCTGACCAAAGTAGTGGAGTCCTTTTGAGAAGAAACAAGACGTTAGGACCTACAGTGTCAAGAAACCTAGCCTTTACCTCGCTAACACAGAAGTGAAGTTTTGCGTCACAGGTGCCGAATAAACCACCTTTTATTATTCCTTTTAATGCAAAATATAGACAAATGAAACTAAACGTTTGAAAGACCCTGAAGGAGTAGTTGACCCAAAGTTTTTAATGAGCCAGAATGAGGTAAAAGATCAGAATGAGTTTGCTAATTCATCTGGTATGGAGAAATGCGTCTCAGTAATGGAAGTGAATGGGTGCCGTCGGAATCATCAGAATAATCCACAGCACTAACATCTGGAGAAGACAGAAGATCAAACTAATCCAGCGTTCAGATGTTTATTAATAATAACTCTTCCTCCAGACGTTAACTGATGGAGCTGTTTGGACTCTCATTCTGACGGCACCCATTCACATCCGCTGCTGAGACGCATCTTCAGCTGCTTGTGGTTTTTGGGATCTGGTGAGGAGCGGGACGGACCCACGTCGAACTCGAAGCCCTTCTCGGTGAAGGTGTGACAGCAGCCTCCGGACACGTCGTGCTGCTCCAGAACCAGGACTCTCTTCCCTGCTTTGGCCATCGTCGCTGCAGCCGTCATCCCTCCGATCCCGCTGCCGATCACCACCGCATCCAGATTCTCTGGGATCCTGTCCTTGGTAAATCCTGGAAATGCACAAGCAAGTCAATATACATTACATGCACTCAAAAAGGAGCAAAAAAACTAATTCATGCAGCAGTCCCTACTAAAAAAGTAATATCTATTTACTAAAAACAAGTATACTTCCACGAGACGCCATGAATATGAACTAAAATGCAGTTTTAACGTACTATCATTGTTTTTAGAAATGGATTCAGTGACCGCTTGAGTGTACTATTGTATGAAAGATGATTTGAAGTGTGCTACAAGTGGTAACTAAATACATTTTAGTGCATTTTAGTTCATATGCATTGTGTCTATATATAATATAGCACAGCCGAGTACACTTAGATGATCTTCATTTTATCTTAAGAAACACTAAAGAATCATTTTTAGTATATTAAGCTGGAAACTCAAGAGTCACTGATATTTAAGCATATTTTAAAGTGCACTGTGTATAAAGTTAGTCTCATTGAAACATTAAACATTAGCATATTTCCCGCCCACTTGTTGGTCTGAATGAAGATGCAGATTCATTCTTCACCACAAGGTGTCTCTGCTTAAATGAAAGTAAAGTCAAAATAAATTCCTAGATAAGAAAATGAAAGTGTTTTTTTCATGCATGTCATCCTGTTGCTGGAGACTCACAAAACCAGAATATAAATCTTTCACAACCCATAATAGGGGCACGCACTTAACTTATATTAAGTCTAAAACGTGTTTAATGTCACTTTGTGTATGATCTTTGATGAAATCAGTCTTTAAACGCAAGATATTTGAAGTGTACCTGAAGGATACTTGCAATAATTCCACTTTTTTGCACAAACAAGTAGTATAAGTATATCTTTAATCCTACTTCAGCTCTGCTTCTGCACAGTTAAAGTGCATTAAGCTCAAAATTAGTTGACTTCCAGTTTAGTATACTACAAACGCAATTGCAAAGCATTTTATGAAGCACATAAATGTGTTTGTGGTGTACTTAGCATGCAATAAACCTGTCTATTTCTTTTTCACTAGGGGTGTTCGTGCATCAGAAACAGAGCGAGGGATTCAGGAGTGAACAGTCGGGATCTGAAAGGCTGGTATGTCACGGAAAAAACCTGATAAGGAGTCCATGTGGCCACAAAATATGAGCAAGTGCTGCATTATCTGTGAAGGTTTGTGTGATCTCTGGGAGTCATCACAGTCAGCTAATCTAATTAAGATACGGCACGGCCATTGACACACATCTTAATTGTTTTACAATTGGATTGACAAGACTTTACATAATTAGATTACCTTAAACAGTTTAGGTGTTCTGTTTCAGTGTGTGTTATTTGATACGACTGCTGTCTTTTCACTAACCTTTATTCATTTATTTGAACTATAAATGCTTGTCAGTGCATTAACCTCCTGAAAACATACTTTATGTGAAGATTATCTTCTAAGTGTGTCAAAAAGGTCAACAAATTGCGTATATATTAATTTAATTGCAAATAATGCAGTAAGGTGCGAGAACGTTACATTCAGTTATTTCTGAGTCATATTATTTCTGAAATAATTCTTTTTATTATTGCTTTAAGTATGCTATTATAGCGGTCTTACTATCATTTAAAGAACACACTGTATTATTTAAAAAAAAACATAAATAAATTCATTAAAAATACATTTACATAGGTTTGAATTTGCATGAATGTAACAATTTTTACTTAACCGTACAATCAATAATTCTTGTTTATTATAAATGTGAATTGTTATTAATTTATCCATGCATATATTAAAAAACCCCTAAAAATCACAAACATTAACGTCCTCTTTTTTCAGATGCAATGCGCACTCATATGAGAGCAAACAATACTGATAATACTGGATATGGACAATTACGATGATTTTAATAAATTCTCAGACATTCTTTAAGACATTTGACTCAATAATAAAGAAAAGGATGCAACGGAGACTTAAAACTATCAACACGTTCTTCACGAGTGCTGCGTTTTAATACACTTATAATGTTTTCAGCACGAGGATTAAACGATGGACACAGAAACGTCCTCGTATGAAGATTAGCTCACATCAGATCGCCCGTTTGCTCTAAAAAGCTTCAGATTAACGGAACAGGCTTAAAACCCCTCTGGGGTCGTCCGGAGGTCAAAGAAGCATTTAATCTGGAGCTTCACCTTGTTTGAGCACCCTGTCTCTCGTCTTCTGGTCCAGCTCTAAAGGTCCTGCGGGCCTCACCGACGCCGCTGAAAACGGACTGGGCTTCCTCCTCAGGAACCAGAGCGTTCCTCCGGCCCAGATCAGCACAGAACCCACAAACACCAGCAGCCACATCCTGACCAGCCGTCTCTTCTAAGAGAGCAAGGAAGCCTGGCTTTATATACAAGCCAAGAGCAAAGGTCTCCGTGAATGAGGGATGAAGCAACGCGTCCAGATAAGAGCGCTAATATTTAATACAGATCCCGAGCAAACATTTATGTTAGAGAAGTAAACAACGGAGAACTGGTTTACTTTGTTTCAAGCACAATGAACCCAAGGAAGGATCTGGACGCTTCGAGCACACTTAAAATGTTTTGTGAATCACATGAGAAAAACCATCGAGACACTAATCATTTACGTGAAAGAAACGGGAAAGAAAGAGAGAGACTTCACTCCGGACCCGTGGGAGTTTTTAGATATTCTAAAGATTGTTGTCCATTACATGATCTTTATTTTCACAGACAGAAGAAAGAAATGATAGTTCTGAGGAATACACAAATAAATGTGTGTGAAAAGTCTTTTTTCTCTGGGCATACGATATAATGAAGGCATGCCTTTGGCTTTATTTTATGTCCTGAAAATCTTTTGAGTAATGTTAGAAAAAAAAATATTATTCTGTAAATCTTTAGAACATAAAATGAAGCTAAATGCATGCTTTCTTTAGAAACATTCTAAATATATAGGAAATCAGTATATAATATCTTATCTGTGTGGAATAACACACACACACACACACACACACACACACACACACACACACACACACACACACACACACACACACACACACACACACACACACACACACACACACACACACACACACACACACACACACACACACACACACACACACACACACACACACACACACACACACACACACACACACACACACACACACACACACACACACACACACACACACACACACACACACACACACACACACACACACACACACACACACACACACACACACACACACACACACACACACATGTTCACACACACACACACAGGAATCTACTCACATTTTTACATTAATACAAACACTATTTAGTATGTTTTTAATACATATATATATTAAACTCACAGCAATCATCAAGGCCCTCAGATTTAATAAAGGACTTCACGAACTGAAGTATAATTTTTATCAGCCCTGATGCTGTGTTCAGCAAAACACTTTATCTTCACGTCTCTTTGAGTTTTCATCTCATTAGATTAAGCAACAGTGTGGAAAACTATTCTTTAGGTTATCGTGAGCAGATAAAGTAATTAAGATAAGATAAAAACATCCTTGTATCTGTGCTGCGTTTATCTTTATGACTTTATTATATCTGTAATATTTTCCAGACCCAGTAAACTAACTACAGGCGGTCAGTTTGGGTTTTACATTTATGCAACACATTCACACACACTCACACACACACACACGCACACACACACACACACACACACATATACACACACACACACACACACACACACACCCACACACACACACACACACACACACACACACACACACACACACACACACACACACACACACACACACACACACACACACACACACACACACACACACACACACACACACACACACACACACACACACACACACACACACACACACACACACACACACACACACACACACACACACACACACACACACACACACACACACACACACACACACACACACACACACACACACACACACACACACTCACACACACACACACACATTGTGTTTACATGTTTTATGGGGACTCTTCATAGGTCTAATGTTTTATTCTGTACAGACTGTATGTTTTATTGTTCTCTTACAGGAAAATACTCACATTTTTACGTTTTCAAAAAATGTAATCCTGTATGTTTTATAAGTTTGTTTCCTCATGAGGACCTAAAAAATGTCCCACAAGATCAACATTTACTGGGATTATAAAAGTTTGTACAGTTTTCCCCTCATTGTTTCTTGGCAAAGTTTTACACACTTTTATTTTCTTTTTAATAATGTGAAAGAGATGTATTTGAAAAAAAAGGCCTGGACAACACTTAACTATTCTCCATGTTCTGTGTATTGAATAAACTAGTGACATTATTATCATAAAGTATAAACAGTTTTCCTGGATGTTTGCCTGACGTTTTTAAAATCTTACTCTTCTTTCTTCAGAATGTTCAAAGTAAGGTTCTCATACACCTTAAACGTTCAGAGAAAGTCTTTCAGGATTTAATTCCAACATTAGTGATCGAGAACATATTATTGTTGGTAGAGCGATCACGTTCTTCTGAAACTCCATATCTTTCCTTTCATTCTTACCGTAAAGAAAAAAACGTTTTTTCATAGCGTTGTTTTTTTACCATCAATCTCTCTGTGTACACAGGAGCACACCAAAAACATTATATTACACCAAAGGTGCGTCTGTTTCCTTGCAGACGTGACACAGATGCTTGCTTTTGAGATGATATTTTGAGATATTCAGAGATGTGAGGTATTTTGTGTGTGTGTGTGTGTGTGTGTGTGTGAGAGACAGAGAGAGAGAGACAGAGAGAGAGAGAGAGAGAGAGAGAGAGAGAGAAGAGGAGAGAGACAGAGAGAGAGAGAGAGAGAGAGAGACAGAGAGAGAGAGAGAAAAGGAGCTTAGAGGATGAAAAGCTGAATCCTGAGATGAGGATCAGAGAAAGAGCTTAAGTTCAGCTAATGGTTCTGTGGAGCTTCATGACAGATATCAGGCCTCCTGGGGCTTCGGATGAAATCTTCATTACTGACTTGTTCTGAGCTACACGTTTATCTTCTCTCCGTCTCCAGCGGCTGGTTTAAATCAGCGCTCTGTCCCTTTAAAAACAAACTCCTCGTTCAAGCAGCAAGACATTTGATTTAATTGCTAGTGAGTTTATTTTAAAAACATCATCTCACAGGATCTACTGAACGACACGAGCGCTTCTTCTGTAGAGCATACAAAACTAGTTTCTAGTACAAATATGGATGTTTTATACAAAACGAGTTGCTGAACAGAGCCCTGGTTCCTCCAGGGCCACGGCTACGTAATAATACATCCACCCTTCTCCTTGAACGGGTTCTTGTCTTCTGGGACGCCTTTGACCAGCGGGTCCTCGGCGGACAGGCCCTCCACGAACGCTATGATCTCTGGAGCTGTCGTGGAGACCTGGAGAGAACCAGAGAAACACAGAAGATGAGGATGAGGAGGTCCTTCACAGAAGACGGAGAACCGTGAATCTTTCTCACCGCAGTCCGAGGAGTGTTCACTTCCAGCTTCAGCTGATCCAGCTCCATCTTTAAGATGTCTTTATCTGACATGTCCCGAGCCATCCTGCCTGTCGGAGACACGAGAGACAGGTCACATGAGCGAGGAATGAGACTGAAAGATTTCACAAAATCACCGTTTATTTCAAC
>NW_025047932.1:305000-355000 GCF_018831695.1 Puntigrus tetrazona | reverse complement strand
AAAAATGAGCGCACCTTTTATAAGTTTTAAACCTACAAGCATAGCCAGAAATAAACATCTAAACTACACCAACGCTAAAGAAATAAAGGAGCTGCACGATGTGATAGAAGAACTTTTTTTATCTAAATGATTCTGTACAGAACCTTTAACATATGAAGAACCAACAAGACCCTCGCTGTGAAAAACCTTCATTTTTTTAAGACTGAAAGTTGCATGATTTTACCTTCTACATCAGATGCATTTTACAGAGCTAGAATAGTTTGTGAGTGCTGCATTATAAAGTGATTAGATAAACACCTACTGAACCTGATGAATGAAGAATAAAAAATGGACCTGGTTTTAAACAACAAACCCACTGACTTTAGGAGAATGCAACCAGAAGTGCTTAATTTCAAATAAATACGTAAAAAAAGCATTACTGGCACAATCAACGGTTTAACTAATAATAACTAATTACTTGACTGCTCGTGCAAATCCATTTGTCATAACGTGTCGGCTCAAGAGATTACACGCTGCAGTGATGGATGTTCTCTGACCGCTGCAGGTGAGGATGTACTCCAGGGCCTTGGCCATCATCGGAGGCTTTCTGGTGCTGGCCAGCGGAGCAGGAGAGGTTTACAGACAGAAACCCCGCACACGCTCACTGCAGTCCACCGGACAGGTCTTTCTCGGCATCTACCTGATCTGTATGGTGAGTGTGTCCACTTCATATCATATATACTTATTTAGATTTAGTTTTTCTGCATTATGTGACTTTACTATAATACAGCAACAATCACAGTGTAGTACACATTGCATTTTTTATATATATATATATACATACATACGTAAATATATATACACACATACACACACATTATATATATACACATTATATATATATATATATATATATATATATATATATATATATATATATATATATATATATATTTATATTATATGTTCATATTTAACATTGATAATGTGTATGTATGTATATATATATCTATGTGTGTGTGTGTGTGTGTACATACACACATGTATGTGTGTGTGTGTACATACACGTATATGTATGTCTGTGTGTGTATACACATACAAATGTATGTATGTATGTCTGTGTGTATATACACATACAAATGTATGTATGTATGTCTGTGTGTGTATACACATACAAATGTATGTATGTCTGTGTGTGTATACACATACATTAATATGTATGTATGTGTCATGTTGTATGTCTGTGTACACATGTATGTATGTACTGTGTGTGTATACACATGCAGTGTATATGTCTGTGTGTATATACACATACAAATGTATGTATGTATGTTCTGTGTATATACACATACAAATGTATGTATGTATGTCTGTGTGTATATACACATGCATATAAATGTATGTCTGTGTGTGTATATACACATGCATATGTATGTATGTATGTCTGTGTATATGTACACATACATATGTATGTATGTCTGTGTGTATGTCTGTGTGTATATACACATGCAAATGTATGTATGTGTCTGTGTGTATATACACATGCATATGTATGTATGTCTGTGTGTATATACACATGCAAATGTATGTATGTATGTCTGTGTGTATATACACATACAAATGTATGTATGTATGTCTGTGTATACACATACATGTATGTATGTCTGTGTGTGTATACACATACATATGTATGTATGTCTGTGTGTATGTATGTGTGTCTGTGTGTGTATATGTATATGTATGTATGTATGTCTGTGTGTGCATACACATGCAAATGTATGTATGTCTGTGTGTGTATATGTATGTATGTATGTCTGTGTGTATATACACATGCAAATGTATGTATGTATGTCTGTGTGTGTATACACATACATATGTATGTATGTATGTATGTATGTATGTATGTCTGTGTGTAAATACACATGCATATGTATGTATGTCTGTGTGTAAATACACATGCATATGTATGTCTGTGTGTAAATACACATACAAATGTATGTATGTCTGTGTGTATATACACATGCAAATGTCTGTCTGTCTGTGTGTATATACACATGCAAATGTATGTCTGTCTGTGTGTATACACATGCAAATGTATGTATGTCTGTGTGTATACACATGCATATGTATGTATGTATGTCTGTGTGTATACACATGCATATGTATGTATGTATGTCTGTGTGTGTATACACATGCATATGTATGTGTGTATATACACATATGTATGTATGCATGTGTGTGTATACACATGTATGTATGTGTGTGTGTGTATATACACACATGTATGTATGTATGTGTGTGTGTATATACACATACAAATGTATGCATGTGTGTGTATATACACATACAAATGTATGCATGTGTGTGTATATACACATACAAATGTATGCATGTGTGTGTATATACACATACAAATGTATGCATGTGTGTGTATATACACATACAAATGTATATGTGTGTCTGTGTGTGTATATACACATACAATGTATGTATGTATGTATGTGTCTGTGTGTATACACATACAAATGTATGTATGTCTGTGTGTGTATACACATACAAATGTATGTATGTATGTATGTGTGTGTGTATACACATACAAATGTATGTATGTATGTCTGTGTGTGTATACACATACATATGTATGTATGTATGTATGTCTGTGTGTGTATACACATACATATGTATGTATGTATGTGTGTGTATATACACATACATATGTATGTATGTATGTATGTGTGTGTATACACATACATATGTATGTATGTATGTATGTGTATGTGTGTACATACATATGTATGTATGTATGTCTGTGTGTGTATACACACAAATGTATATGTATGTATGTATGTCTGTGTGTGTATACACATACATATGTATGTATGTATGTATGTCATGTGTGTATACACATACATGTATGTATGTATGTATACACATGCATATGTGTGTCTGTGTGTGTATACACATACATATGTATGTATGTATGTATGTCTGTGTGTATATATACATGTATGTATGTATGTATGTGTGTGTGTGTGTATACACACATACATGTATGTATGTATGTATGTGTGTGTGTATACACATACATGTATGTATGTATGTATGTATGTGTGTGTGTGTATACACATACAATGTATGTATATGTCTGTGTGTGTATACACATACATATGTATGTATGTATGTATGTGTGTATACACACATATATGTATGTATGTATGTCTGTGTGTGTGTATACACATACATATGTATGTATGTATGTCTGTGTGTGTGTATGTATGTATGTCTGTGTGTGTATACACATACATATGTATGTATGTATGTCTGTGTGTGTATACACATACATATGTATGTATGTATGTCTGTGTGTGTGTATACACATACATATGTATGTATGTATGTCTGTGTGTATACACACATATGTATGTATGTATGTACACATGTATGTATGTGGTGTATACACATACATATGTATGTATGTATGTATGTCTGTATACACATATGTATGTATGTCTGTGTGTATACACACATACATGTGTATGCATGTATGTCTGTGTGTGTATATACACATACAAATGTATGCATGTGTGTGTATATACACATACAAATGTATGTATGTATGTCTGTGTGTGTATACACATACAAATGTATGTATGTATGTCTGTGTGTGTGTATACACATACAAATGTATGTATGTATGTCTGTGTGTGTGTATACACATACATATGTAAATGTGTATACACATACAAATGTATGTATGTATGTCTGTGTGTGTATACACATACAAATGTATGTATGTATGTCTGTGTGTGTGTATACACATACAAATGTATGTATGTATGTCTGTGTGTGTATACACATACAAATGTATGTATGTATGTCTGTGTGTGTATACACATACAAATGTATGTATGTCTGTGTGTGTGTATACACATACATGTATATGTATACACATGCATATGTATGCATGTATGTGTGTGTGTGTATACACATACAAACAAATGTATGTATGCATGTGTGTGTGTGTATACACATACATGTATGTATGTGTGTGTGTGTATACACATACAAATGTATGTATGTCTGTGTGTGTGTATACACATACAAATGTATGTATGTATGTATGTCTGTGTGTGTATACACATACATATATGTATGTATGTATGTATGTCTGTGTGTGTATACACATACATATGTATGTATGTATGTATGTGTGTGTGTATACACATACAAATGTATGTATGTATGTCTGTGTGTGTGTATACACATACAAATGTATGTATGTATGTCTGTGTGTGTGTATACACATACAAATGTATGTATGTATGTATGTGTGTGTATACACACACACAAATGTATGTATGTCATGTGTGTGTATACACATACAAATGTATGTATGCATGTGTGTGTATACACATACAAATGTATGTATGCATGTGTGTGTATACACATACAAATGTATGTATGCATGTGTGTGTATACACATACAAATGTATGTATGTGTGTGTGTGTACACATACAAATGTATGTATGTATGTATACACATGTATGTATGTATGTGTGTGTGTATACACATACAAATGTATGTATGCATGTCTGTGTGTGTATACACATACAAATGTATGTATGCATGTGTGTGTATACACATACAAATGTATGTATGCATGTGTGTGTATACACATGCACATACATGTATGTGTGTATGCATGTCTGTGTGTGTATACACATACATGTATGTATGTATGCATGTCTGTGTGTGTATACACATACAAATGTATGTATGTATGTCTGTGTGTGTGTATACACATACAAATGTATGTATGCATGTATGTGTGTGTGTGTATACACATACAAATGTATGTATGTATGTATGTCTGTGTGTGTGTATACACATACAAATGTATGTATGTATGTATGTCTGTGTGTGTGTATACACATACAAATGTATGTATGCATGTCTGTGTGTGTGTATACACATACAAATGTATGTATGCATGTCTGTGTGTGTGTATACACATACAAATGTATGTATGTATGTATGTCTGTGTGTGTGTATACACATACAAATGTATGTATGTATGTATGTCTGTGTGTGTATATACATACATATGTAAATGTGTGTATATATGTATGTCTATGTGTGTGTATACACATGTATGTATGTATGTATACACATGCATATGTCTGTCTGTGTGTGTATACACATGCAAATGTATGTCTGTGTGTATATACACATGCAAATGTATGTATGTCTGTGTGTATATACACATGCAAATGTATGTATGTCTGTGTGTATATACACATGCATATGTATGTATGTCTGTGTGTATATACACATGCATATGTATGTATGTCTGTGTGTATATACACATGCATATGTATGTCTGTGTGTATATACATGCAAATGCAATGCATGTATGTCTGTGTGTGTATATACACATGCATGTATGTATGTCTGTGTGTATATACACATACAAATGTATATGTATGTCTGTGTGTATATACACATGCATATGTATGTATGTCTGTGTGTGTGTATGTATGTCTGTGTGTATATACACATGCAAATGTATATGTATGTCTGTGTGTATATACACATGCATATGTATGTATGTATGTCTGTGTATATACACATGCATATGTATGTATGTCTGTGTGTGTATATACACATGCAATGTATGTATGTCTGTGTGTATATACACATGCAAATGTATGTATGTCTGTGTATATACACATGCAAATGTATGTATGTATGTCTGTGTGTATATACACATGCAAATGTATGTATGTCTGTGTGTATATACACATGCAAATGTATGTATGTCTGTGTGTGTATATACACATGCAAATGTATGTATGTCTGTGTGTGTATACACATGCAAATGTATGTGTGTCTGTGTGTGTATACACATGCAAATGTATGTATGTCTGTGTGTGTATACACATACATATGTATGTATGTCTGTGTGTGTATACACATACAAATGTATGTATGTATGTCTGTGTGTGTATACACATACATATGTATGTATGTATGTATGTCTGTGTGTGTATACACATACATATGTATGTATGTATGTCTGTGTGTGTATACACACATATGTATGTATGTCTGTCTGTGTGTATACACATGTAAATGTATGTATGTGTGTCTGTGTGTATATACACATGCATATGTATGTATGTCTGTGTGTGTATATACACATGCATATGTATGTGTGTCTGTGTGTGTATATACACATGCATATGTATGTGTGTCTGTGTGTGTATACACATGCATATGTATGTGTGTCTGTGTGTGTATACACATGCATATGTATGTATACACATACACATGCATGCATGTATGTGTGTGTGTGTATACACATGCATATGTATGTGTGTCTGTGTATATACACATGCATATGTATGTGTGTATGTGTGTGTATATACACATGCATATGTGTGTGTGTATATACACATGCATATGTGTGTGTGTATATACACATGCATATGTATGTATGTATGTGTGTGTATACACATGCATATGTATGTGTGTGTATATACACATGCATATGTATGTGTGTATGTGTGTGTATATACACATGCATATGTATGTGTGTGTATATACACATGCATATGTATGTGTGTGTGTATATACACATATATACACATGCATGTGTATGTGTGTTGTGTGTGTATACATACACACACAATGTATGTATGTCTGTGTGTGTGTATACATACATATATATGTATGTATGTCTGTATGTGTGTTATGTATGTATACACATATGTATGTATGTGTGTCTGTGTGTGTATACAC
The DNA here is from genome assembly GCF_018831695.1 of Puntigrus tetrazona. Classification (NCBI taxonomy): domain Eukaryota; kingdom Metazoa; phylum Chordata; class Actinopteri; order Cypriniformes; family Cyprinidae; genus Puntigrus; species Puntigrus tetrazona. Next base: position 348,219 of record NW_025047932.1, on the reverse strand, counting down.
ATATATGTATGTATGTCTGTGTGTACACATACACATACAAATGTATGTATGTCTGTGTGTGTATACACATACATATGTATGTATGTCTGTGTGTGTATACACATACATATGTATGTATGTCTGTGTGTGTATACACATACATATGTATGTATGTATGTCTGTGTGTGTATACACATACATATGTATGTATGTGTGTCTGTGTGTGTATACACATACATATGTATATGTATGTATGTCTGTGTGTGTATACACATACATATGTATGTATGTCTGTGTGTGTATACACATACAAATGTATGTGTATGTATGTCTGTGTGTGTATACACATACATATGTATGTATGTATGTATGTCTGTGTGTGTATACACATACAAATGTAAATGTATGTGTGTCTGTGTGTGTATACACATACAAATGTATGTGTGTCTGTGTGTGTATACACATACAAATGTATGTGTGTCTGTGTGTGTGTATACACATACAAATGTATGTATGTCTGTGTGTGTGTGTATACATACATACAAATGTATATGTCTGTGTGTATACACATACATATGAATGTATGTATGTATGTCTGTGTATACACATACATATGTATAATGTATGTGTATGTATGTCTGTGTGTGTATACACACATACATGTATGTATGTATGTCTGTGTGTATATACACATACATCATGTATGTGTATGTATGTCTGTGTGTGTGTATACACATACAAATGTATGTATGTCTGTGTGTGTATACACATATGTATGTATGTATGTCTGTGTGTGTATACACATATGTATGTATGTATGTATGTCTGTGTGTATATACACATGCATATGTATGTATGTATGTCTGTGTGTGTGTATATACACACATATATATGTATGTGTATGTATGTCTGTGTGTGTATACACATACATGTATGTCTGTGTGTATGTATGTATGTCTGTGTGTGTATACACATACATATGTATGTATGTATGTATGTATGTCTGTGTGTGTATACACATACATATGTATGTATGTATGTCTGTGTATACACATACATATGTGTATACACATATACACATGCATATGTATGTATGTCTGTGTGTATACACATACATATGTATGTATGTATGTGTGTATACACATGCATATGTATGTATGTCTGTGTGTACACACATGTGTATACACATGTGTATATGTATGTGTGTGTGTGTATACACATGCAAATGTATGTCTGTGTGTGTATACACATGCATATGTATACACATGCAAATGTATGTCTGTGTGTGTATACATATGTAAATATGTATGTATGTCTGTGTGTGTGTACACACATGCATGTATGTATGTATGTATGTCTGTGTGTGTATACACATATGTATGTATGTATGTCTGTGTGTGTATACACATATGTATATGTATGTATGTATGTCTGTGTGTATATACACATGCAATGTATGTATGTATGTATGTCTGTGTGTGTATATACACATGCAAATGTATGTATGTCTGTGTGTGTATATACATACATGCATGTATGTATGTATGTCTGTGTGTGTATACACATACAATGTATGTATGTATGTCTGTGTGTGTATATACACATGCAAATGTATGTATGTCTGTGTGTGTATACACATACATATGTATGTATGTATGTCTGTGTGTGTATACACATACATATGTATGTATGTATGTCTGTGTGTATACACATACACATACATGTATATACATGTATGTATGTCTGTGTGTGTATACACATACATATGTATGTATGTATGTCTGTGTGTGTATACACATACGTATGTATGTATGTCTGTCTGTGTGTATACACATGCGTATGTATGTATGTCTGTCTGTGTGTATACACATGCAAATGTATGTCTGTGTGTATACACATGCAAATGTATGTCTGTGTGTGTATACACATGCATATGTATGTATGTCTGTGTGTGTATACACATATGTATGTATGTATGTCTGTGTGTGTATATACACATGCATATGTATGTATGTCTGTGTGTGTATACACATGCATATGTATGTATGTCTGTGTGTGTATACACATGCATATGTATGTATGTATGTCTGTGTGTATACACATGCAAATGTATGTCTGTATGTCTGTGTGTATACACATGCAAATGTATGTATGTATGTCTGTGTGTGTATACACATGCAAATGTATGTATGTCTGTGTGTGTATACACATGCATGTATGTATGTCTGTGTGTATATACACATATGTATATGTATGTATGTCTGTGTGTGTATATACACATGCAAATGTATGTGTGTCTGTGTGTGTATATACACATGCATATGTATGTGTGTGTGTGTGTATATACACATGCAAATGTATGTATGTCTGTGTGTGTATACACATGCAAATGTATGTGTGTCTGTGTGTGTATGCACATGCAAATGTATGTCTGTCTGTGTATACACATGCAAATGTATACACATGCATATGTATGTATGTATGTCTGTGTGTGTATACACATGCAAATGTATGTATGTATGTCTGTGTGTGTGTATACACATGCATATGTATGTATGTATGTCTGTGTGTGTATACACATGCATATGTATGTATGTATGTCTGTGTGTGTATACACATGCATATGTATGTGTGTCTGTGTGTGTATACACATGCATATATGTATGTATGTGTGTCTGTGTGTGTATATACACATGCATATGTATGTATGTCTGTGTGTGTATATACACATGCATATGTATGTATGTATGTATGTCTGTGTGTATATACACATATGTATGTATGTATGTCTGTGTGTGTGTGTATACACATGCATATGTATGTGTGTGTGTGTATATACACATGCAAATGTATGTGTGTGTATGTCTGTGTGTGTATACACATGCATATGTATGTATGTCTGTGTGTGTATACACATGCATATGTATGTATGTATGTCTGTGTGTGTGTATACACATATGTATGTATGTATGTCTGTGTGTATGTGTGTGTATACACATGTATATGTGTGTGTGTATATACATGCATATGTATGTATGTCTGTGTGTGTGTATACACATGCATATGTATGTATGTATGTGTGTGTGTATACACATGCATATGTATGTGTGTATGTGTGTGTATATACACATGCAAATATATGTATGTGTGTATGTGTGTGTGTGTATACACATGCATATGTATGTATGTATGTCTGTGTGTGTGTATACACATGCATATGTATGTATGTATGTCTGTGTGTGTGTATACACATGCATATGTATGTATGTATGTCTGTGTGTGTGTATGTGCATATGTATGTATGTCTGTGTGTGTATACACATGCATATGTATGTATGTATGTATGTGTGTGTGTATACACATGCATATGTATGTATGTATGTATGTCTGTGTGTGTATACACATGCATATGTATGTATGTATGTATGTCTGTGTGTGTGTATACACATGCATATGTATGTATGTATGTATGTCTGTGTGTGTATACACATGCATATGTATGTATGTATGTCTGTGTGTGTGTATACACATGCATATGTATGTATGTATGTATGTATGTCTGTGTGTGTATACACATGCATATGTATGTATGTCTGTGTGTGTATACACATGCAAATGTATGTATGTGTGTGTGTGTATATACACATGCATATGTATGTATGTATGTCTGTGTGTATACACATGCAAATGTATGTCTGTGTGTGTATGTATGTATGTATGTATGTATGTCTGTGTGTGTGTATGTATGTCTGTGTGTATATACACATGCATATGTATGTATGTATGTCTGTGTGTGTATATACACATGCAAATGTATGTATGTCTGTGTGTGTATATACACATGCAAATGTATGTATGTCTGTGTGTGTGTATATACACATGCAAATGTTTGTATGTCTGTGTGTGTGTATACACATGCAAATGTATGTATGTATGTGTGTGTGTGTATATACACATGCAAATGTTTGTATGTGTGTGTGTGTATATACACATGCAAATGTTTGTATGTCTGTGTGTATATACACATGCAAATGTGTGTGTGTGTGTGTATACACATGCAAATGTATGTGTGTGTGTGTATATACACATGCATATATGTATGTGTGTGTGTATGCAAATGTATGTCTGTGTGTGTGTATATACACATGCATATGTGTGTGTGTATATACACATGCATATGTATGTGTGTGTGTGTATATACACATGCATATGTATGTGTGTGTGTATATACACATGCATATGTATGTGTGTGTGTATATACACATGCATATGTATGTGTGTGTGTATATACACATGCATGTGTGTGTGTGTGTATATACACATGCAAATGTATGTATGTGTGTGTGTGTGTATATACACATGCAAATGTATGTATGTGTGTGTGTGTATATACACATGCATATGTATGTATGTCTGTGTGTGTATACACATGCAAATGTATGTATGTATGTATGTATGCAGTATGTATGTCTGTGTGTGTATATACACACACACACAATACACACAGTAAATATTATCAATGTTAAACATGAAGCATATAAAGTACTATAAGTTATGATATCTATTTGCTTTATAAATACTAATAAACAGAATAATTGGTTCTATGTGCTGCAGTATAAAGCTGTTTTTACTGATGTTTGCAAATGTAATATTTTAAGATAAAACAGACAATGTAAATCTCTAATAACAATGTAAAATCTGGAAAACAAAAACTGTTTTAATATATATATTGATATAAGCGTGTCTTGTTCCTCCTGCAGGTGTACTCTCTCCAGCACAGTAAGGAGGACCGGCTGGCGTATCTGGATCACATCCCCGGCGGCGAGGTCACGCTCCAGCTGCTGCTGCTCGTGTTCGGGGTGCTAGCGCTCTCCTATCTCTCGGGCTGCTACGTGCGAGTAGCTTCCCAGATCCTGGCCGTTCTCTTGCCTTTGATCGTGCTGTTCATCGACGGGAACGTGGGCTACTGGCACCGCAGCTGCCGCGTGGAGTTCTGGAACCAGATGAAGCTGATCGGGCAGAACGTGGGCATCTTCGGAGCAGTGCTGATCCTAGCCACGGACAGCTGAAGGGAGATCTCGGTCCCTCCCGGGTGGACTACAATTCCCAGCCTGCTCCGGAATCCTCCTCCGCGAGCACAAAGACTGTTTACATTTTTTTCGTTTCCATTTTTTTAAAATGCATTATTTAAAGATGAAGAACGACTATGAGTCTTAAACGTTAAATTAAAGCTGAATGATGACTTCGAGGGGAGCTTGGAGACACGTTCTCATCCATGTAGTAACGTGGGATTTTTCCTCATGTTAAAATGCTATTGCATTGTTTGCTGCTTCTATTCAGTTTGCATTCCATATACGACTTCTGGAAAAGCATCACAATGTCAATAAAACATTTTTTGTATGAAACCTGCACGTTTCTTTTCATTATCGTGTGGTGTTTGCAGATAAATGTTAAGACTTCACAGTATTAACACGCTCCACAAAAAAATGCATACTGAAACAAGACTTGAAAAGGTTCTCTAAACGACATTGAAAATGATGAACCAGCATACAATACTGCATCCATCGTAGAAGCCATTTGCGCAGATTTAGAGCCCGAGTGAAGACGTCTTGGGAGATCCGACTGAAGGATCAGGTGTTGAGTTGCAAAAAGTAAACAAACCTTCTCTGTGGCTTTTCATGCGTCACTCAGAGATCAGCACTGAAACACTAACTCCAGGCTGGTTTTTCTGATTTTCTACAACGAGCGAGATCGAGGGATGCAATATTAAAATCACAGTATTGATGAAGTATTAATACTGTGAGTGTAATGTCAGTAGCAAAGACACTGGTTAATAAAACAGGGTTGAATATGTATTAACATTTAATAAATTTTTTTTGTACAATATTCTGAGCTTGTATTTGATTTTTTATTGATTTTGAGGAACACTGAGTAAACATGTTGATCTTTAGTGTAGAACTACAGTAAGATCATGTTCACACGCTATGCTCTGCATTCCTCCTGATTTCTCTCAACATGGCAACCCCAGAGTTAATTATTTAGGAACAGTAAAAAGTAAGAGATATTTCCTTCTGAATGAAAAAAAGTACTGCATTTACTAAAATAATCAGGTTATGTAACTGGTTAACCTCAACACTGCTAAACACTACTAAAAATGAGTGTTACTGATTTTATATTACATGACATGAAAATATCCATTTAATCAATGCTTTGCTGAAACGCTTGTTCCAGGGGGGTTTTCTACAAAAATAAGAAGAATAACGAGATACAAGAATAACTTGTTTCCTTTAGGAAGAATGTCCAACAAAACATTCAAAAGTCTTGAGATGCATTGTAAAAGTAAATGGGTTCGGTTTTTAGTTCATGTTCAGTTGAGCGCACAGTCAAACCAAATATATTCAGACACCTTTCTCATCTGTTTATTCACTATAATTTAGAAAACGGTACAATGACAAGAACTGCGTCTGAACAAATTCGTCTTGATAATGTCAGATAAGTTTGATAGAAAGGTAATATATTAGACTGAATAGCTGTCAGATGTTAAACCTAAGAACACAAGAATCATTTTAGCTTACTCGTTCTCATTCTGTTCCCGTCTGTGGTGAAAGATGATCACATGCTCAGGTCAGAGTCAATCGTTTTTTCTCCCAAATGCTGCTGGTATGGAGAATTCTTGGGTATAATGAGTCACATAAACCTGCTAGTAAAACAAAATATCATAAATTATATCTGCTATCTGAATCATTTTTGGTTTGCCTGTAGATAAGTGCTAAAAATGTGCAAAAATAACAGTTGCCTTTCTTCATTTGTGAGACTCCCAAGGCATAGGATCGCTGCCTTGTTTTTCCAGGTTCATCTTTTGCTTCTTTCGCTTGCGTTCTGCCATAACCAAAGCCGCCACCACCGTGACCATCACGGTCCCGGTAATCACCAGCACGGTGGCCGTCTCTGCGACACACAGCTGACTGTGCATCAGACCCAGAGACGCTCCGGACAGCAAGAGCGGAGAATGGCACGTGATGTTCATGTAGTCGTCCACGTGAAGATGCCTGACGCGAAGGATCTTGCTGAAGACGCGGTGCAGCTCACAGTCGCAGGTCCAGGGGTTCTCCGACATCTGCAGGTGTGTGCTGGGCGTCTGAAGGTTTAAGAACGTCTTGAACTTCAAGCTTCTCAGCTGGTTAGCTTCTAAGTTCAGAATGGTGAGGGTTTGTAAAGGAGCCAGAGCTTCGATTTCAATCTTGGAGATGTTGTTGTGGTTGAGAAGAAGAACCCCAAGACCCTGTTGCATGGTGAGAAGGCCTCCTTGAAGGACCGCCAGTTGATTCCACGCGAGGTTAAGGTGCCTTAGCATGGTGAGGCCACGAAACGCACCGACTTCGATAACCTGAAGGTGGTTGTGACTGAGATCTAACCGCTCGAGGCTTTCTAGGTCCTCCAAGGAGTGGGACTCGAGGCGTTCCAGAGCGTTGTGGGACAGCTTGAGATCTTTAAGAGCGGTCAAGCCTTGAGAGAACTCTGAAGGAAGGACACGGAGCTCGTTGTAGGCCAGGTCCAACTTTTCCAGGAAGGTCAAAGAGGAAAGAGCCTGGAAGAGAAACGCCACAGAAGTAGAGGAACATTTGAAGGCATTGTTCTCTTAACTGTGTACTCTTCTGAGGAACACAAATGCAGACGTTTCAAAAATGTTTCAAACGTTTTGTCCATAGAATGAAAGTCATTGGGAAGCAAACCAAGGACAAAAAACAAACAAACGTGTCTCTGGATCACAGAAGCAGTCTTCAGCAGCACAGGTGCACTCATAACAATTACCAAGAAATAGTTCATTTTTCTTTTATGCCAAAAATCATTGTCCCATAAAGATATCTATTACATTTCCTACCGTAAACATATCAAAACTTAGTAATATGCATTGCTAAAAACTTTATTTGGACAACTTTAAAGGTTATTTTCTCAATATTTTTTGCTCCTGCAGATTCCAGATTTTCTAATAATTGCATCTCAGACACATATTTTCTCGATAACAAACCAACGGAAAGCTTATTTATTTAGCTTACAGATGATTTATCAGTCTCAGTCTCAACTGGTTTTGTGGTCCAGGGACACAAATACATATCAAGCACAAGCATATCTTATTTCCATAGAAAAACCAAAGAGGAAAGTTAATGTAATTAATGTTCTTAATGCAATGAACTGTTTTCCAACACAACAACTTTCTGCACGGTGGAAAGCTTCCACTTTTAAAAACAAAAGGTTCTTTATTTGATAGCAGAGGTCTTTAACATCCAAGAAAACGTTCCTTCCCACAAACACTTCACTCTAAGAACATAATGGTTCTTTTAAAAATGGTTAACTGAAAGGTTCTTTGGGGAACCTAAAATGATTCTTCTATGACAATGCTAAAAAAAATAAACATATACATAACCTTTATTTTTAAAAGTGTAGAAGAACCGTTTTGAAGTAGTTTTCCCACCCCAAAATAACCTGCTTTCTACTCCTAAAATAAATGTCATTTATCTGGCATCAGTAGTTCCCTGCAGGTCCTTTAACATCCACTGGAGATAATCTTATTTTCACTCTTAAATAGAAAGATTCTTTACTGGAGCATCAGTAGTTTCACAAAGAACCGTTTAACATCCAAGAGAACTTTCCATTTGACAAATGGTTCGTTTTTATTATTATTTTTGTTTTTCCAAGAAATGTTCACTGAAAGGTTCTTTGGAGAACTGAAAGTTTTTTTATGGACTTGACGAGAAATCACTTTTGTAACCTTTATTTTAAAGACTGCACAGCAGAACAGGGTTCTTTTAAGAACTGGTCAGAACTTTTGGAACATTTATTTTATTTTAAGAGTGCAAAAGAACCATTTATCCACCGGACTGATTCCTTGGACGAGAAGTGTTGTTGAGAAAAGTGAGCTCACCTTCGAATGCACGGCCTGCATGCTGCTTTGTGAGAGGAGGAGGACCCTGAGAGCCCATATCCCCGTGAAGGAGGTGCTCCTCAGCTCCGACAGCCTGTTCCCACTCAGGTCCAGGAGCCACGTGCCGTGAGGAATGCTGTGAGGGATGTGAGAGAAGCCTCGGGAGCGACAGTCCACCAGCTCCGACGCGTCGTAACAAGAACACTGATGAGGACAGAGCTTGGAGCTCCTCGCCGCCAGGAGCGCGATGGACCACAGCAACACGACGCGGAGCATCTTCAGCAGAACCTCAGAGAAGCAGATCCGACCGTATATTTGGTGCACTTCTCGAACAGCTTGCAATCTGCACGGATTTGCGGCAAATTACATAAAGAGCTCTCGAAATCCTTTAATCCGTTTATGATTTCACGCAGAGGTAATCGCTTTTATGTTGGTCAACTTTCTTCCTGGACAGATGTGCACGCCTCGTCTCGTGGAAATGCGTAGGAATAGCACGCTGGATAAAAACAAAAACTCGTGGTGTTGATGCACAAGAAGAGGACTTCGGCGCGTTCATAGGACAGGCGTAAATATACACGTGTTTACAGAAGATCCTGCAGCGCCTGACAATAAGACAGAAATGACATCTTAAATAGTACTTACCACAGTCACTGTTTGAGGAAAACACGGATGATTCATATTCACGTAGGACTCTTGAAAAGTGAACTACACCTGATGGTGAGCATCTCTCATCCAACCCTAGTCTCTATGACACCGACTTGATTTATCCTCACAGCACACCGCATCACTCAAGAAACAGGAGCACTTGGTACATAATGAATATTTGATTGAAGGGTCGTGTAGTCTTACAGATCTCAGCAGAAACCTTGAGGAGCACCTTACACTGTTCAATCTTTGACGTTTAGAGATGGGGCGGCGTGAATGGAACAATGTGTATTAGTTACAGTAACAGTCCAAGCTTTATACTTAATTATTCAGGAGCAATCAAGACCTTTTGACACCGCCATAATAGAGCTGAGGGAAGTCAAAACCCTTCATAGTTCATAGTAGGGATAAATAACCCATTGAAAACCTATTGGTGTCATTAAGGCAGGTCTGCAGAGGTTTAGATACGGGACGAGTACACCTCGATATAATTACAGACACCTAGAATGGTCTTTACGTCTTCTAAAAATATACTCGAGGAAGAAACATTCGATTAGAGAATAAACGGGACAATATAAATATAGATTTCAGGGGAAATAAAGTTTGAAGGAACTTGAAAAAAAAGATATGTTCTCTAATGATATCTTCATTTAAGGGCGTTTACTTAATTTTAAAAATTAAATGGCTTCTTAGGTTTTTAGTCTGATGTAACATCTATTTAAGGCTTTTCGTTTGTGAAGTTCATATTTTATATTAGAAGTGCAATGTCAAGATAAGCGGCAGAACAGATGCATGCCGTGTTCAATATATGGTTCATTGATTTTTTTTGAAAACCACTAAAGCGGTTTTAACCAAAAAAAAAAAAAAAAAAATCCTATTTAGCAAAACTACTCTGATGGTATTTGATCACCTTTTCCCCTCCAGTGCGCTCAAAGTTTGAAAAAAAGTAACTGAAAGTACAGCATTACAGTCAGAATTTTTGTTACTTTTATTTTAGAAAACGTCCTTTGTAACGTGTGGCATCTGAAGTCACATTTCGTTTAAAATACAGAAGAGACAGACAATCGTAGAACATAAACAGCCAAAAGGAAAAAAAAAAAAAAAAAGCAAAAAGTAAAAGCTAACAAGCTTTTCTGACTGGTTTGTTTTTTTTTTTTTTTTGACAAAATGGAATAGAAGGCGAAGGAGGGATGTAAGAAGAACATATGAAAAGCTATTTCAGAAGAAACACAGGAGGAGGAGGAGGAGGAAGAAGAAGGGGCAGAGAGGGGATAAGACACTGTAAGTTAGTCAAAGAAACTATGGTTGGTTTGATGGTTGGTGTTTTAAATTATCTTTATAAAGTCTAATTTAGAATGAACTCTTTTCACTCTTGTGGTTTTTTCTTAAAACATTTTTGCTTTTTTTTTTTTTTTTAATGTTTTTTTTTTTTTGTGTGTTTGTTTCTTTTGATCTTCCAGACCCTAGGGCCGTGGTGCGTGCGCCCTCGGGCCCCGCCGGCGAGCGGGAGAAGAGCGCTGGCTCACACCAGCTCCGAGGCCCTCGATGCCCTGCCGCCCTCCTCAGAGGAGACACACCCCCCACTCAGGAGGATAGAGACGAGTCCTTCTGTGTTTGCTGTGCTTGTGTGCGCTGCAGCGACTTCTGGCTCTCCACGTCTTTAAAATGCTTCTCCACCTGAAAGGAGGCACACGAGTCAGAGACCGGAGAGCAGAAACACGTCTAATGTGTTCACATCCCAGGTGGAGAGAAGAAGAAAAAGCACTTCCTTTGCACTTAGAAGTGATCTATTTCATACATACTAAAAATAATTCTTAAGAAGCTTAAGATCACCCCAGCTGTGCTCTTGGGACACTGAATATGAATTAAAATGCATTTGACATGCCATCTATATAAAAATAAAAAAGCAAAAACATCGTTATCTCTTGAACCCATCTTTCATACCTTAGTGGTCAAAAAAAGAAAAGGTTTTTTGTTCTCTCTACTATGGAAGTCCATGGTTACCATGGTTACAAACTTTGTGTAATTCTGAATATAAATATTAGAAGCTTTACACAATGCAACTGATCTAAGTGAAAGTGTTCTCCTGCAGAACTTTATCTACAAACAGTTTTATTCGTCTTTATTTTAATATAGAGATTTAAACTAATTTTAAGCGCTGTACATAAACAAATATGTGCAAGTCAAATATATATAATATATGCAGTCAAAATTTTTTTTTTTTAGCTTGGTATACATGTTAGTCCTCCACTTTAGAAATGCTTTTACAGCCTAAACGCCAGCAAGAATGAAAGCTGATCTGAATAACTCCTAGCCTACTGCTCAGCAAATAACATTTTAGATTTGAACAACTGAGGCATTCCTAAGATGTGTTTCTCTTCACTGTGATGAAGAGTCAGGTTTCTGCCTTTAAACCACGTCTCGTGCATCACAGCGGTGTTTCTTGGGTCTTTCAAGCACGGACAAAGACTCCTGACTTTAAAGTCGTTCTGTATCTCTTAGGTTTATTTCACATTAGAAAAACGACTGCTGCCTTTCTTTTTAATACGCTCCATCTTCTAAAAGCTACAGATGCCGCTGGAAGAGATGAAAGCAGTGCTGAAACCTGAAAGACTGCAGGATACTCACAATTTTGCGTATATGACTGAGAGCACTTCCCTCTTTGCCTTTGCAGTTCTCCACCTGGTACGGTGGAGAGATCACCACGTCATCCATGACAATGATGTTCTTCTCCTGCCATTTACAGTCTTTGATGCTGGAAAACAAAGAGAACAAACACTGATCTGAAGACGGGCGCACCAGCCGCGAGCGACACCATCCAGTGATTACAACACGTCTCCTCAACGCTGGCAAGACTTACGTTTTATGTATAGTCTGGAATAATTGCTGGCCCTCGACTGACACCCCAGCACTGATTGCATAGGCTTGGGACAACTTGTCTTCCTTTTCTGTCCTCGCCCGATTGGCTAGCTGTGGGGAAAAAGACGACATGTCAAATAAGACGACACCGACTGTCCTACGGTCACGTGCTCCTCTGATAAACACAGGATTAATGTGATGGAGCAATTACGAGCTGTGACTCTAAGACAACCTTGATGTATAAATAGATGCAAAATGAGAGTTTTCTGTGATAGATAAAGTTGCATGGCTATTAAGGATTTAGCAAGTGACTAAAAACGTCTTCGCGTGGCTTAAAAAGGAAACATTCAGGAGGTGAGATGCATCACAATCAGCATCAGACGATAAATGTTGTTTTTAATCAAATAAGAAAAGCTGTCAGATTAAAGCTGACGAGCAATGCATTGTATTCCCTTCAGATCTGCAGGGTTCATCAGGACAGTCTTTAATTGCCTGGAATTGGTAGAACTTGAAAAGGAAGTCTGACATAAAGGCTACATAAAACTATTGAAAACATTTCTGTGTAATTATTTTAAAAAAATGGTTAGATGGACAGGACTGTACGAGTTGTGTAAGTGCTTGGGAGATGACATTTTTGTAAAAACTTTTGTAATCAGACTCCCATGAAGTACACAAGCTTTCACATAAAGACTAATTATCATCATCTGACTACATTTTCATAGAAGTGCATCCCTAACTGACATGTTTATCTGTTTATAGGCCATTTCACTGCATGTGGAAACAAGACCGTACATCATTATTATTAGTATTAGTATTGTGTACCATACCAAAAGACATCCATTTTACTTGATATTGATAAATTACTTGTAAAGTGTGACAGACTTGAGTTCACCATGCATTTAACCTTTTTACACAAAATCGATAAATATTCCTTTAAATACTCATAGCTCAAAAATGTCGTTTATGTACCAACACCAGACTTCCTGTCCAGAATGAACTATTAAAAAGACCCTTCACAACTACAAGCGTCCGACTTCTTCACACCAACCCAACAGAAGAAGCTCCTCGAAGGACAGCGAAGCGCAGAATGATCTTACCTTGCTAATATTCAAGGATGCTAGAGGAGGAGGAGTCTCAGTGCGGTCGTTAATAACACCCACGTCTGAAACGTAGGCTAAGTTCACCAAGATGACGTCACTGAGGTTGGTCTTACCGCTGGAGGAAGGACATTCTGGGAGGAGAAGCGTTAAGGAGAAACCCAGACTTCCAGAGAAGATCACGCTAACGTTCTCTCAATTAAAACAAACATGATGTCGAAATACATCTATTAGTTGTACTAATCACGCTACACACCAAAGACAAAAAATAATGACAATTCAATTCATCACACACACGGAAAAGTACACACATTGTTTGTGTGTTTATCTGATCATAATCCATCATACTGTGTTATGTATTCGATGCTCTCCAAAACGACGCTGAGATCACTTTTAGTGTGAAATGCTTCCCTCGTGTTCTTTGCTGTTATGATGGTTACACCAATCACTTTAACGCCGTTCGTATCTTTCTAAGCCTTCAAGTCGATTTGTATAGCGCTTTTCACAATACATATTGTTGCAAAGCAACTTCACCGAACTATTTAACTTTCTACGTTATATTTAGGAGTAGATTATTAGAAACGACTGGCAGAAACGTTCAGAAGACACAAACACTTGACAGAAACGATCGTGTCGCGCCGAAACGAGCAAAGAGTCAGTACAGAGAGTGAAACTAATGAAAGACATGAGTAATAAAGCCAGGGGGAAAGAGACAGGATGAACACATCTGATTCATTTAATCACCAAACACACGCTTAACCACGCCATCTATCCTTAAAGCAGTGTTACATTTAATATACACTGATTTCAAAGACATCTTCAAGATCACACACATCTACACGCCTGTCGTCTTCTGAACGATATACTCAAATTAAAACACCTTTTAGTGGAAAAGCCCCCTTTGCTGTAAAGTCTATGCTCTATCATATCATATGATCATCAGGCTTCGAGGGGATTTTGATCAAGATACGATCAGATTATGTTTATATAGTTTTATGCAAGTAATCATTTAAAAGATCTCAATACAAGCTTTAGAATTTAATTCAATTTTAGATATGTATATCAGCGTATTTTAACGGAGCTGGATGTCACTGTATCCTACTACATCCATACATCTATAAATAAGAGAGAAATAGAGTAAACACCTTAAAAGACTTGTTTTATAGGCAGTTTTCCAAATAATAATCTCAATCCAGCATGCATGCCATTTTAAAACGGCACACATGTAGAAATGTCATTATAAACAGGCAGTACAGCTGCCACTTCATTTTCAGGCAAAAAAATCCCGTTATACATTAAATATAGAGCGAATAGAATTTGAGCTGTCATCCAGAATTCGCAAACTCTCGCATTTGCGCGACAGAAGTAAAAAAAACCCTAGAAGAACATGAAGGCTGATGCGACTGATCCGAGAACAGTACCGTTATCCACAAACTTCATGCGTTACGATAAAAACAAGGAGCTGCTACTCATCCTGGAGAGTCTTTCCTGAAGAGTGAGGCTTGAGGAAATAAATCAAGAGCAGTTGATATTCTGTGATGCGTCCTGTGAAAGCTGCCATTATCGCACTGAAAGACATTAGCTTAGCGCGCTAAAGACATTAGCTCGCGCAGGCTAACGCTGTCGGTCGCGAAGACATGCTAATCAACGCGCTAACCACAAACAACGCTCCCCCGACACGCTTTCAGCGACCAACCCGCGTCAAACCAGCTCGGCACAGGGAACCCCACGCGACAGACACAGCGGATCGCGTCCGAACGCCGCGCGGAGAGCAAACGAAGCGAGGACGGGCGCTGAATGAGGCCACTAGCGCACAGACACGCTCGCGGAGCGCCGGTACAAACGCACACGTGCGAGGGAGAAAGGATACTCAAAGTCAACATCTTGGACGGATAATCGAAAGCCACCACCTCTCCCTGCAAACGCTGGCCTAAACAGGTGAGGCAAGAGACATGGCTCCCGACGCTGAAATACTCCCCCGGTCCCGGAGCCGCCATCTTCTCCGCCAGGGAAACCGGAGCGCCAGCTTTACGTAGACGCACGCAACGACGTCAACGCAGTGACGCAAGACGCACGTCAGCTGACAGGAAAGAGGCACGAGCGTCAAACAGAATAAACCGTGTATCGACTGTGAGACTGAAACTGAAATAAACGTTAAAGTGTGTGTGTGTGTGTGTATATATACACACACATATATATATATATATATATATATATATATATATATATATATATATATATATATATATATATATATATATATATATAAATTAAAGTAAGTAAATAATATATTAAACAGTATAAATATAGGCACGTAGGCCTATAAACAAAACAGCAACAGCAAAAAGTTATTATTTGGCTGGTTACGTGACTTTGATAAGCTTTTTGGATTTTTTTATTTTCTAATTTAGTATTTTCATGATGAAAATAGTTTAAAGCACATCCTCATCCTAATATTTCTTTATTCTAAGTAATTTAAAATGCGGTTATTCAAGAATAATTTAAAAGATGAATTTAATAATTATTATAAATTACTTTTTCAGACTTTTCATAGGATACACACACACACACACACATATATATATATATATATATATATATATATATATATATATATATATATATATATATATATATATATATATATATATATATATATATATAATTTATAATACGCGTTTTAGTGAAGTTTGTCCCTCCGCGGCAGTGATGAGAGAAACGGACCTTTTCGAAGCTTCGAATCAATTGAACCAATTTCTTCTGAAAATGATTCGATCTCTCGGAGCTGCTGACCCCTGCTGGTCAAAAGCGTGCATCGAAAACTCTGAAAACTGGTTTTAAAACTCCACTGAAAATGTTTTATTGAAAGCATAATGCATTAAATGCCACAACATACCGTAAAATGTGAAGCGCCTGTGGCTTTAAAAAAAATCTCGTATATATAGAGAGAGTGAGTCGGTTTATGACGCAATAAAGCCTCGTTTGGTGAAATCACGTGACCTCGCCAGAAACGAGCCGCAGAAGTTCCGCAGCCTCCCGACGGTTCCTCCTCCGGTGTCCGGGACGAGCGGCTGATGGAGAGCGTTCACCGCGGAGGAGCGCGGGCGGCGGAGGCGCTGCAGAGGAGCGCGGGAGGTCACGAGGAGCTCTGGCTGCTCGCGTCGCGTCTCGGGGACCCGAAGGCCGCTCTGCTGCTGCTCTTCCCCGCCGTGCTCTACACTCACCGGCGCTCCGGGATCACGGTGCTCTGGGCCGCCGCGCTCTCCGAGTGGACCAACCTGCTCCTCAAGTGGTGCGGACCGAAATAACGCGGATGTCGACGGGTTTATAAGAAAGAGGGAACATTAAATGATTCAGATGATTGTTCTTCATTAGATCGTTAGTGATGCTGCTGTTGAACAGTATACAGTAATTATATTAAAACTAATTATATATGTTTAATGTACTACACAGTCACATGTTCATTTAGAAATCATTCTAATATTATGATTTGCTACTCCAAAAAAAAAAATAAATAAATAAATATATATATATATATATATATATATATATATATATATATATATATATATATATATATATATATTATATAATGCCTTTATCGTCACTTGGAGTTCCTTGCTAAATAAAAGTATTAATTTTTATAATTTCCTTCCTCAAAAAGGAAACTAAATATATAGTGACTAGGCTTCTGAGAAGTGTGTTACAAAAGCTTTTTATTCCGGATAAATGCTGATTTTAGTTTTTTTTATATTAATCAAATAATCCTGAAAAAAAATGCAATCCACTGTTTTAAATATTGATAATAATTATAATAATCAGAAATGTTTCTTGATCAGTATATTATTATGATTTTATGATGAAGACCGGAGTAACGATGCTGAAAATACACCGAAATAAATTAGATATTCAGATATTGGTCATCCCAAGGTAATATACAGCATATAGTTTATGTAATAAATGAAATGTATAGTTTTTGTATTAATAAATATACACAGTATTTTTAGTTTGGCAGCACTAATTACTATATCTTTCTGATCTCATCTTTCTGTTTTTATGTTCAGTGTAAGATTATTACGTGGATGGGGTTTCTTTGAAGTGATCATGTGTCACGTGTCTCAGGGTCCTGTTTGGTGAAAGGCCTTACTGGTGGATCGGAGAGTCAGGCCTGTTCCTTGAGACGCCTCTGAAGGTGCAGCAGTTCCCGTCGACCTGCGAGACCGGCCCAGGTGAAGCAGAACACACGTCCTCAGCACGCGCCGCCGTCTTCCTCTAACCGAGCTCTTTCGCTCTCTCAGGCAGTCCGTCGGGGCACGTGATGGTCAGCGCTGCCGTCTGGTGGGTCGTCGTCTCCTCTCTGGCCTCCTGCGTCCTCGGGCGCTCCGGCAGGTCCGTCCCTGTCTCTGAAGCTCACCGAGTAACGCTGGGTGGCTTTTCAAGGAACTAGTAGAGTAGTGCGCCGCTTTAACATCTGGGATTAATCCAGCTCCTGCGTTTCTCGCGTGTGTCTGGGGTTGCCATGTTGAGAGAAATCATTCTGTCCTCTACTGTACAGACCACTGTATATATTTCCTTCAGACTGAGGTTAATCATCACTTTTTTGGCGATAAATAGAACTTTTTCTATTAAAATCAAAGAAGCAAGTCAAGCCCAGGTCTACAGAGTAACTCCAAACCAACATAACTTTCCATAAAAAGTAATTCCTTATTACGTGGTGCGTTATTATAATGCGTGAGATTTAAACGTTATTCATATGTAACACTGACTAAATCATCTCTCTCTTACAGTAAGATATTAGCTGTAGTGCCGTATCTGTTGTACGCCGTGTTTTTGGGATGTGTAGGCCTTTCTCGAATCTTCATCTTGGCTCACTTTCCACATCAAGTCGTCTCAGGTCTTCTGACAGGTCAGAAATTTCTATTATAATATTTAGAATTTTTTTATATATATATATATATATTATTTAAAAATTTATTATTATTATTTTTAAATTAATTTATTATTATTTTTATTTATTTCTTTATTTTTGTGTATAAGAGTTGTGTTGCTATAGTAAAGGTTTGCTCTCTTCAGGGGTGTTTCTGGGGGTTGTCCTGGAGCGCTCAGTCCCTGAACATCGTCCTCTGTCCTTCTTCTTCCTCGTCAGCGTGGCTTTGGTCCTCGGGGCTCTCGTGACGCACGGAGCCCTGCAGAAGATCGGGGTGGATCTCTCTTGGTGAGCGTTACATTGAGTGCATGTCGTATAAAGATTTACGTTTATAATTCTTATTAAATAACATTAGCCAATATATCACGGCTGGCCGCTTATTACGTGGTACTACGTCACCGCTGCCAGATAGTTCAATTAAAATAGCTTACAAAACTTTCAGATAAAAAAAATGAACTACTTTTAATAGAACTTATGAAATAATTAAAAAAACATAAAACAAAAATATCTGTATGTGTCTGAATTGTCTTTTTAAGTGTTTAAGTGCAAGATTTATTGTGAATTTCTTTTTTTATTCACACAACCAGTGAAAAGTGTTAAAAGTTAATGTTTATAAAAGAATTCCCATCTGCTCACCAGGCCTGCATTTATACATACAAAACATACTTTTTAAAAACTGGTGCATTTTACATGTTTATGATTTAATGGATGTGGATATTTTATTGAAAGAGTTTTTGATATATATATATATATATATATATATATATATATATATATATATCTGTGTAAAATTATATCTGTATAAAATGCACACTTAAACACTTAAAAAGCCAATTCACACACACACATATTTTTATTTTGTTTTTTAATGATTTCCTAAGTTGTATTAAAAGTGATCTGAATACATTACCTATAATATGCAGGAGTAGTTTTAGTCGTGTGACCCTGTGACCCTCAGGTCCGTCTCTCTGGCTAAGAGGTGGTGTTCTCGTCCCGAGTGGGTCCAGATGGACACGGCTCCCTTCTCGTCTCTGAGCCGGGCCGCCGGGGCTCTGCTGGGTCTGGGGCTGTCTCAGCACTGGAAGCCGGGCGGATGGGCCCTTCCGTGGGCGTCCAGGAGCCTGTGCCTGGCCCTCTCGTCCGTAGCCCTTCACTACATCAACAGCTTCCCCCTGCCCTCGGCCCCGGCCCTGCTCTTCTACTCGCTCTTCTTCCTCAAGTACAGCCTCGTGCCGCCGGTGGTGATGGTGCTGGTGCCCGGGTTCGTGCATCTCCTCACAGATAAACCCAGGAGGGAGTGAAGCTCAGAGCCAGCGTTTTTAGAGGATCACAATTAGATTGTGCCAAAGAACGTCTTTACTCAAAATGTTTCTTCTTGTTATCTCGTCTTTGACGTTTCTTTTAAAAGACGTTTGGCTGTTCAACAGTTGTTTACTGTATTTCTTTTCTTTTTTTGAGTTATTGAAGTCTCTTCTTGTTTATATATAATATTTGTTTGCTTGTAATAAACTTGCTTAAGTGTGAAAAAACAGTTTTTCAATATTTGCCATTATTTAGTATAATTTGTATATAATATTTTCTATAGAATTTCATCCAAAAATGAACATTTGCTGAACGTTTACTCACCAGCAGATCATCATCTTCATCAGATCTCTAGAAATGAGTCTCTGCCTCAGTGTGAATGGGTGCCGCCAGAACGAGAGCCCACACCGCTGATAAAAACATCACAATAGTTTTCACTTCTCAAGACGTTAAATGATGGTCCGGAGTGGTGTGGCTTACTTAAGGACTGCTGTGATGTTCTGACGGCACCCATTCACTGCTGAGGATCGAGTCTGATGAAACAAACTCATCTTAGGGTGAGAGATATTTCTCAAGTACTTAGTGAACGTGCGTGTCGAGTACAAAATAATTTAGTTAAACATGTCTCATACTGAAACCTAAAGCATACAAAAAGGACAACTGACATGATAAAAACACATTCTGGTTTATTGAAGTCATTAAACGTTGTCACAGCGCTCTGAAAGCTCACATTTACAGACGAGAAACTCTGCTTAGCAAGCAAGTACATTAAAATCAACTCAAATCCAACCGAAAGATAAAAAGAATGGCCAAACCCTTCAGAGGTAAATGTCGCATCTCTCCGGTTGAGTTTGGTGGAGATGAGTGTGAGATCTCTTCTTTTTTTTTCTCTCTCTTTTTCGCCAGGTGTGAACTTTATTTCCGTTTAGTTCCTAGACATACGGCAGATCGACGAATGCCTGCGTGTGGATTTCAGAGGGGGATGGAGGAGAAACCATGCGTCAGGTTATGTACAGCAAAAGTAACTTGCACCACCCTAAAGAGGCCTTCGACGACGCCACATCAGAGTCCTGCGTTCCCAAGTGCTTGCATTTATTTAGCTTCTCCCCAAAGCTGACCGTGAGGCTGTTCTCGATTCAAGCAAGTTTACACCGACAGCGATAGAAAGGTGAATATGGAGCCGTCTAGATATCTGTCCATATACTGTATTGGTTGAGAAGATCTGACCAAAGCCACATTGAAGCTCGGCGTGTTAATAATATTGCATTCTGAAGCGGAGAAACTTCAAAAGGAACTAGCTGAATATTGTATTTTGACACGACAAATACACTATTTCAAAACGGCTGGTTTGCTTTCCGGTACTGAACTGTGTTTGACGCGTGAGGTTCATCGAGTCCTTCTCACGCCGCGCTCGCAGAGAAGAGCAGGGTTTAGTATGCATGAACACATTTGGCCACTATATACAGCAAGTACACTGCGCTCTATAAAGGCTGTTATATACACGGTTTAATATCTTTTTAAAAACATAATTTTGCTCTTTTATATTATTGTTCATTCATTTGCTTGAAAAATTAGAATTGCACCAAGGACAATAACTGCTATTTGTTTTCTAGTAGTACAACTAATCACAGGTTATTTTCCAGCGTCCACTGAACGTTCGTTAGTAAGGATTTCCCGTCCCAGGTCCAAAAACAAAACAAAACAGGAAAGAAAAAAAAAGCCCACCTCCAACCCCCTAATATTCACATTCCATAAAATCCTTACAAATGAATAAAGTGCTCTCTTTCTTCATAATGTCACAGACAGACAAAAGTTACGAATAAAAGTTTTAAAGTTAAAACAAACATACTTCACTTGATATACTAATGCTTCTGTGACAATGCAAGATTCCATTTCTTAGAACGATAAAGAAACTGAAAAAAGAGAATAAATTCTATTACTAGCTTGCAAACGCCCCTGAAACTTTGTTGCGTAGTATACATACTGTAGAGTTCATAAGACGTCTATGGTGTGATACATTCTTCCACTTGAAATACATCTGGATGGCACTCCAGTAATTAACTGAACTCATTTTGTAAATAAAGACTAAGCAATATCCACAAAACGCGAGGGTCACTTCAAATCATATTAAGCTTTTTCCCAAGGAATTGATTAAACTACTATTATTGCCACTATACAATCGTAAATTTTGACACAAACAATATTTCTGCTTGGGAGCCAGAACTGTAAGGTAATAATAACTGTGAAGATAATAATCTCCAGTCACAAACGTTTGAATCGCTAATTTGAAAATATCTGATACCGTTTCCAAAAGTCCAAATCAATAAATACGAAATTAAAGACAGAAAGAAAACAAAATTAACCCTGACACAAAAACTGCATTAATATTTCTATACATCATATAACTTAATTATAAATATTCCTCTTTTCCTTCTATGACTACAACTTAGTTTTTCTGAAACAGATTTGCACTTTTTACAGTATTGAACAATTCAACAATATGATGTCCAGAAAGCCTAGTAAACTGGTTTCCTTTCATTGGGGAGAGAGAGAGGGATTAAGTGAGCGAGGGAATGAGTTAAACACCTTAGTGCCGGGAACAATGGCAAGACACGCCATTCCTCCGTGTGGAACGTCAGTAAATGTGCTTTCTAATGATGTGCAGAGCTTTAAAGAATATTTTTTACTTTAACATACCGTATTGTAATGCTCCAAAAGGGTGCGGGCGGGGTGTTTGTAGCCTGTCCGACACCGAGTTCTATTCTACCAACAGATTGAGTTGATTTAAAGTAGGCACAGGTAATTGTACACAACTTTTATAACACTGTTTTTTTAGTTTATTAAAAGTGTTTCTTCGAATGCCGTTTCTTCTATCGCAGTACTGGCTTTAAAAACCTCCACCTACACATTCACCGTCACTCACACCTTTTGCCCACCCTTTTGGGCGCCTATTAAACATTTGACTCCACAAAGGGTCTCTTTGGTTTGATGGGCGAGGTGGGACCTTGTCTGGCGTCGCGGGAAAGCTGGCGGTACATGTTCTCCTGGTACGCCTGTGCCACGGGCATTGTCCGCGCCACCTTAACATCCTGGTACGTTGGCGCCTGGCTCACTCGCTCCAGGAGGTCTCGATCTCGGGCCCCTCCGTTGGCAAGCTTGCCCAGGGAGGAGGGCTGGGGCTGGACATAGTACTCCTCCTCTATCATGTGTCCATTCTGGGCATTATTGGTCTTATTGTAGTAGGCGATATTGCCTAGAGATGTAGGCGGGCTGTAGGAGGAGGCCGTGGATGCCTGGTGGATCAGATTCCCAGGTGACGTAGGGCTAGTGATAACCGATTCCAGAGATGACACGGGCCAGGCCCGGGAAGGCTGGTGAAGGTACTGCTGCTGAGTCCTTGCGGTCTTGTCGATGACACCCATGAACGGAGTGGTCCGGGATCGGGCAGGTTCGCCCGAGTACAGTCCGCTCTGAGAGGGCGACAGGGCAGATGGCTCATCGAAGCTCCGCTCATATGCAGCCTGCAGCGGGATTTCCATCTGAGCCATGGAGGAGGACGGCCTGAAGCCAGGGGCTAGATTGCAGCTGGAGCCTGAGGAGATATTACCGCTAGATGGAGAGAAACGAAGGTTCACGCTCTGGGAGTGTATAAGTGGTCTGGGGGTAGGTACATGCTGTTTTAGGTCACTTGTGTTGGCACTGATAGGTCTGCGCACTAAGTGCGGGATCTCTGGAGAGCCCAGCTGGCACGGAGGCAGAGCAGAAGCCGCCACCGCTCTCTCGAGTTCATGCTTGGAGACCGGATAGTATGCCGCCGACTGACTGCGGCTTATCTGGGGAGTCTGGCTGAAGCGCATACCTCCAGGTCCCCCCGTAGCTGAGCGGTACGCCGAAGCGGGTCGCTGAGGCATCTCATCTTTCCCCAAGTTTGACTCCAGAACCCCTCCTCGGCCCCCATGCTGACACAGAGCTCCCACACTGAGGCTGGACTGCACTTGAGACATCGACCGGCCATCCAGCGAGGGTTGGTACACCAGCCTCGGCTCTCGGTCTCTGTCCCTGTCCACATCCATGGAGCTACCTTGGTACCTGCTGCTAAGCGGATGCGCCAACTGGCTGTACACACTGTTACTGGGCTGGTTAGTGCGGACAATCTGTGCCATAGAGGGCTGCAGGCGCAGACCCTGAACCTGGTGGTGCTGGCTCGTCTGAGAGCTCTGGGAAGGCTGTGACTGGAGTTGGAAGGACCGCTGGCTGCTCATCTTCAACAGTGGCGATTTTGGACGGCTAGGTAAAGGATCCTGCTGGTAGCGGACTGGCGAGCCAGACTGGGAACGATACAGACACACGCTCTCGATCGGAGGGCTACCTCTGAACGGAACGCCACGCCTAAGAGGAGATGGAGGAGGACTCTGGTAGTCCATCCCTTGGTTCCCTCCACTGCCCATGGGCGGAGGGCTGAAGCGGTAAGAGGACTGATGGGCTGGAGAGGTGTGCGGTGGACTCTGGCGGTAGTGAGAGTTCTGATGTGTTGGAGAGATACACGGAGAGGTGGACTGGTAACTATGATGGGTAGGAGATGACATGGAGGAGGAGCTTGGGTGGAACTCGAAGGCCTGCCCTCCAGATAGGTAGCCGGTGTCGTGATGGGGCGGAGACAGGGGTGGACTGCGTATTATGGCAAGACTCGAGGCGTTCGAGCGAATGTCAGAAGCAAGACCAATAGACACGGCCTCTAGCTCTTGTTCTAGGAAGTCGTCATCCTCAAACAAGTCTTGGACAGGTTCCATGTCATCCAGTCTTGGTTCAGGAGGAGGAGTATGATGAGGGGGCTCCTCATCGTCCTCCACCGGTAAGGGAGATGGTGGTGGTGATGGAGGAGGCTCAAGTTCCGGCTCCTCTGGTTGAGTAACTTGCCTATACTCCTCGTCCACACGCTGAAGGAGGCGCTGGATTTCACGATTGTTGGGACACAGCTTTATGGCTTCCCTCAGGTCTTCTAGTGCATCAGAGAATTGCCTAAAAAGGGGCAATGGAAATATTAAGTCACCAATAAGCAACTTGATTTGTGAAGCCCTGTTCACACCGACAGTGACTTGGCGAGGGTATGTCGCTAGACTGCAAAGACGCTTGTGTGTGCTGTTGATCTAATGTTATTGGTAGACTGCACGTCTATCTTTAGAAAATGTATATATTGTTGGTAAAGTAAGACATCATTCTAATTTAGGGCCAAATGATTGAAACCAAAAAACGTGATTTGGCTTAATGCTATTATTGAATCGCAAAGTCTATATTTGGAAACTCTGTGCAAGGGTGCCCTCTGGTGTCCAGTATTAATTCAAACCCTTTTTAATATTATATATTGTTTTTAGGGATCAGTAATGTGTGCTTAGCCCTTCCTGTGAAGAAATTGTAAAGTGTAATTGTACATGACAATCCATTTGTTTCCCTAGTGTATAGAATGGTTTTCCCTCTATGAAATTCACTGTTCATTTGCCTAAAGTTAAACTATTTGTCAGATGTCCATTGAAAATGAATAGAATCATTTGGTGTGAACAGGGCTCAGGGAAATAAAGAAAGGAAGAACTCTACCTGCTGCTACGCTTGGCACGGGCTCTAGCATAGAATGCCTCGTAAGACTTAGGCTTCAGTTCCAGAGCCTTGGTAGCAAACTCTTCCGCCATACCAAAGTCCTGGAACAAAAAATGCAGCATTTCATTTTTGCGATGTGGGGGTTGACATTTCATTATTTTGCAAAGTTGTACAAGGAGTACATCAGCAAGGTTGTCACGACATGCTGCATAATGGAGTTACGATATTACACAAGCTTTATATGCAGAATCTTACTGTGCGCTAGAATGAGAGTATTTTTAGAAATGCTCATGCTGTTCTCACATTCATTTTCCTCCGACAGCGAGACAAGTTCAGGAACAAAGACACTTTGAGCTCCTTAAAGGTCTTCAGGTCCTCACTTAATCCTTCTCGGGGAAACTTCTTCAGAGCGTACTGATAACGCTGAGCTGCCTCCTTCACTTTACCCTTCTGCAGGTGAAAAGATGTTTGACTGTGTAAATACACAGAGCCGAGAACTTTGAGCTCGACAAATCTGAGCAAACATCAGGTAAATTGTGAGTAGATCTGACCTTGTAGAAGCCATCTCCTTCCTCTAAAAGTTTAGTCAGTAGGATAATCATGATATCGGGTTTTGATGTCGCCATTGCCCAGGTAGCAGGACCTATGGGTAACAGGATGATCGATGGGTCAAAATGAACAACTGGTTTGAGGGGAAAACATGGGGAGAGACGGAGGAGTGCAGAGAGCGCTCAGGAGCAGTGCTGGGTTAAGTAACACGAGTTAAGGAATCAGATTAAGTAATGCATTACGTTTTCATTTAGGAGTGAATAATAAGAAGTAACTCAAAGTTACCCAAGTGTTTCCCACGTTTTGACTGACAGCTCTTGTGTTGCCATGTTGAAAGAAATTAGCCCCGATCTCATTGCAATTCGCACATATTTGCCGAGTTGACAATTCGTATGAATTTGTATGGATGACCTTCACCTAAACCTACCCGTCAGGTCATGGTCATGCGATCGAAGAGTATGTGTAGAGCGCTGCGTGTGAACACGATATTACTGTAGTTCTAGACTAAATATGTGTTTACTCATCTCACCTACACTATTGCTTTTAAATGAATAAAAACAGTCAAATGCAAACTCTATATATTATACATACCTGCAATAATTAGATATGCTAAATAAGATAAATATCTTGTATTTAATCCCATTTTATCAATCAATGCCTTTGCTACTGAGCTTCGATGATTCAGTTCAATCATACTAATAAGCAAAAATGAGACATTTGTTGAACTTTCTTCTCCTGCGTCATATTCTTCATTGCGTCACTACGTGATTTGTTTGAGCGGTGCCCTCTACTGTACAGAAGAGAAATTACATCTATTTCCGGTACATTTATTTCATTTTTCCTGAAAAGGGTTTTTACCTTTACTATTTAGATTAAAAACAAACGAGCAAGCCCTGACCCAGATTTACAAAGTAACTCAAATGCAACATAATGCATTATTTTCCACAAGAAGTAACTACGTGATTAGTTACTTTTTATGTAATGCATTACTTTTAAAAGCAGCTTTCCCCGACACTGCTCAGGAGTCCTTACAAACAGATGAAGGCATGGACAGCGGGATGAGGATGCCTTCCCTGTAACGCTCCAGTTTAAGCAGCAGCACCCAAACACAGCGCTGCACACACAACACAGAGCTGTCAGGATGCCTGAAGCCAAGCCGGATGCACGAGCATTACCTCCTTTACGCCGACTCGGCAGCGTCTGACATCCTGAGGTCAGAGGTCAGGGGTCGTGAGAGCGAGGGAATGAGGATCGGGGTCGAGGGAGAGTGAGATGGAGCGAGTGGTGTGTGAAAGCCAGAGCGGGAGAAAGACCAAGTGAGGAGCGATGCAGTGGTCGTGGAAGAAAGGTGAGGGGGAACACCAAAAAGCAGCCGTGAGTGGTGAGAAATAAAGTAAAGTCAAGACAAAAGTAAAGTCAGCTTTATCTGCCTACAAAAATGAGGGATAATTCAGCCTTACAGTCTCTCTTTGCATGTTCACATGATATTATGGAGCAAAAAAAGACTGAAGAGATAGTTTTTCTGAACCTACATAAGCAAGCCGTTTGTCTCATTAAGGTATATGATCATGCAAGCCATTTTTAATGCAGAGTAGAAGTTTGATAAGCATATCAATTATGCGGTAAGTGTTTTTTTCCCATTCAGGAATATGCAGCAAAATTGAAACCTTTTATGCCTTTTTATGCATGCTTTTATCACATCTTGACTGGACTATTTTAATTCATTGTACTACACTCTTAAAAAGAAGATGCTCTATGTGCGTGGCGTCTCTCATGCTTCATGCCTGCAGCTGGTTTTAAATCTCATTTAAAGACGTAGCTCTTGTTTCTCGCATTGGGTTGCAATTAAGTTTATGTAGTTTTAAGATGTGTTTTACAATTTTTATGCTGTGTGCCACTTGTTTGATATGCACAATGCTTTGGTCAACGCTTGCTGTTCTTAAAAGTGAACTAGAACCAGAACAGCGCCGGCTCTAACAATGCCAACGATATACCAGACAAAGAAAGGCAGTAAAGACAAAGAGCGAAATCAAACGCAAACACCACAAACAAAAGGAGTCACGGATCCAGAGACGGAGCACATGGATGCTGGAGCGGCCGAGCACAAGCTGAGCTACATGAAAACACGTTCACATACATGAAGACTTCTTTCCTTTTGGGCACGGTTTGTGATTTCTGCTTTTACTATGAATAAGGACAAAGCCGGAGCTTTTACATTTACACGAATCCAGTCGGGTTTCATCTATTTCGACAGTCCACTTTAGATATTCTACTAACTAGAGTTATAACATACTGTGGGCCAGATTTAGTGAATGTTAGAGAATAAAAGCACCGATGGGAGGGTGATTCACGATGATTAAAGCACGTTAGTAACTCTGTCCCTTTCTGTTTATTATACGACGATCGTTTATTTGAAAGCTGACTTCTGTAGCAATTATTTATGCTGCTCCATTCAAGAAGAAAGATGAAGACAGACGTTGAGACGCATGTAAACGTGTCTGTCTTCAGCGGCACAGGGATATTTATGTTAATAGACAACAATACACTGTATGAGTCAAAATTATTATTTTTCTTTGAACCCCCCCAAAAATATTTCAAATAATGGGCCTCATTTATAAAAGTGCGTACGCTCAGATCTGACGGCGGCGTCCACGACAGAGCTCATATTTATATAAACTGTCTTTGACGTGGACAAGTTCTGCAGGTTTTTTAAGATCTAAGCTGTTCTTGCAGCTCTCTGCTGTAAATGATGATGATTGGGGATCCTTTATGTGCGTCTGATATTAATCAGCTGAGAGCTGAAACCAAGTTCAAGATCACAGGCTTCACGTCTGAAAGAGAGGCGTACGAGCCTTCATTCTGTCAATCACACGGATATAACAGAAACGTTCGGAAGAGATGGTTTGGGATGGTTTCTGCTCAACATTTTATAACTGAGGTTATAATGTCCAAAGAAGATATTCTGTACATTTCCTACCGTACTTCATTTCTGATTAGTAATAAGCATCGTTAAGAACATCATTAAACAACTTTAAAGGTGATTTTATGAATACTTTTGCTCTCTCGGAGTCCAGGTTGTCTATTTTTCTGTTTGTCAAACCAGACATAGATTATACGTTCAGTTTGATGTTTTGGTGCTTCAGGGTCAAGCACGTGTTTTGTTTTTGAAAACTAATTTGGAAAACTAGACATATTCAGGTGTTCGAGCTTATTAATTATTATTTACAGCAGATTTCAGACTGAGCTCAGGAGGATCTCGTACCGATCTTGGCTCCTTTCTTCAGCAGGGCGAGCACCACAGACGTGTTTCTGCAGCCCACGGCCCGGTCCAGAGGACGCATCCCGCTGTAGTCCACGTGTTCGATCAGAGCCCCGTGATCCACCAGGAACTGAACCTGAGCCCACGACACCATTTCTAATATTATGTTTCTTACATTATTTGATCAACAATACAGAAAAAAAATCATACTGTGACAGTTTTTTGGCTTCAAAAATAACGGTTTCTATTTTAATAAACTTTAACATATAATTATATATAATTATATATATATATATATATATATAATCAGTCGTTACTCAGTGTAAATCATTTGATTTATTATAAGAATGATCAAGGTTTTGGGAAATATTTTTTGGGAAACTGCAATACTTTGATGGAAAAAATTACATTTATTAAAAATATAAATATTTTCTATCAATACAAATCTTTACAATCTTATCAATTAAACATCCTAGCTAAAAGTTTAGATTTTTTCAAAAAAAAAAAAAAACTCATTTGTATGATAGTGTATTTCTATTTAAAATAAATGCTCTTCTTTTTAACAAAAGTTTCCAGCTCTGATAATAAATCAGAATATTGAACGATTTCTGACGGGTCGCTTCAGACTGGAGCAATGATTGATGGAAATTCAGCTTTGCATCACAAAAATAAATTATATTAATATAGAAACCCCTAATTTTAAATGGTAAAAATATTTCACAATATTATTAATATTTCACAATGTTGCTTTTCTGTATTTTTTATCAAACAAATGCGGCCTTGATGAACATAAGAATCGTCTTTAAAAACTTCTGTCTGGTTGTGTATGTCACAGGTGCATGAACTTGAGGAGTATTTGGAAAACCTGAACTCAAATTAACCCAAAAGTCGTCAAACTAACTAGAAATGCGTCTCACCACGTCTGAGTCTCCGTAGAAGGCGGCCAGATCGAGAGGCGTTCGTCCGTTTTTATCGGCGTGGTCCGTCGCCGCTCCTTTTTCCACCAAACAGCGAACAACAGAGAGATGTCCTTTCAGACAGGCCCAGCTCAGAGCCGTCAGACCCTCCTTATCTATCAGATCCAGACACGCACCTGACAACAAGACAAGAACTCCAAGATAAACTTCAATAGCTGATGAGTGTGTGTGTGTGTGTGTGTGTGTGAGAGTGTGTGTGTGTGTGAGTGTGTGTGTGTGTGTGTGTGTGAGTGTGTGTGTGTGTGTGTGTGTGTGAGAGTGTGTGTGTGTGAGTGTGTGTGTGTGTGTGTGTGTGTGTGTGTGTGTGTGTGTGTGTGAGTGTGTGTGTGTGTGTGTGTGTGTGTGTGTGTGTGTGTGTGTGTGTGTGTGTGTGTGTGTGTGTGTGTGTGTGTGTGTGTGTGTGTGTGTGTGTGTGTGTGTGTGTGTGTGTGTGTGTGTGTGTGTGTGTGTGTGTGTGTGTGTGTGTGTGTGTGTGTGTGTGTGTGTGTGTGTGTGTGTGTGTGTGTGTGTGTGTGTGTGTGTGTGTGTGTGTGTGTGTGTGTGTGTGTGTGTGTGTGTGTGTGTGTGTGTGTGTGTGTGTGTGTGTGTGTGTGTGTGTGTGTGTGTGTGTGTGTGTGTGTGTGTGTGTGTGTGTGTGTGTGTGTGTGTGTGTGAGTGTGTGTGTGTGTGTGTGTGTGTGTGTGTGTGTGTGTGTGTGTGTGTGTGTGTGTGTGTGTGTGTGTGTGTGTGTGTGTGTGTGTGTGTGTGTGTGTGTGTGTGTGTGTGTGTGTGTGTGTGTGTGTGTGTGTGTGTGTGTGTGTGTGTGTGTGTGTGTGTGTGTGTGTGTGTGTGTGTGTGTGTGTGTGTGTGTGTGTGTGTGTGTGTGTGTGTGTGTGAGTGTGTGTGTGTGTGAGAGTGTGTGTGTGTTTGTGTGTGTGTGAGTGTGTGTGTGAGAGTGTGTGTGTGTTTGTGTGTGTGTGAGTGTGTGTGTGTGAGTGTGTTTGTGTGTGTGTGTTTGTGTTTGTGTGTGTGTGTGAGTGTGTGTGTGTGAGAGTGTGTTTGTGTGTGTGTGTGTGTGAGAGTGTGTTTGTGTGTGTGTGTGTGAGAGTGTGTGTGTGTGTGTTACCCTGAGTCATGAGGAACTCCACCGTGTCCAGATGTCCTTCTGAGGCGGCCATCATCAGTGGAGTTCGTCCCTGTTTATCAGGCAGGTTCACGTCTGCTCCGTGTGACACCAACAGATCCACGATCTAGAAGAGAGCGCAGAGCTGAAGCGTGCAGAAGAAGACGAGGAGCCGGGGAGCAGGGGTCGAGGGTTACCTGCCAGTGTCCGTGTCTCACAGAGCTGAAGAGCGGCAGCACTCCTCTGCGGTTGGGCTGAGCTACAGAAGAGCCCTGCTCCAGCAGCATCTGACAGACGTCCAGCTTCCCTCGGCCAGCCGCGGCGGACAGCGCTGAGGACGCGAGCCGGACACACGTTAACAGAGAGCCACCATCCAAACATCTATAGTTCATCGACGTTAACTGCATCCAAAATAAACGCTTTTGTATGTGTGAGAGTATTTATCATGTACATGTATATATAAATACAAGCAAATGCATGTACATATTTAAGAAAAATCGTATGATAATATACGTTATATTAATATAAATATTTCGATATTTTGAAAATGTATACTGCATGTGTGCTTTTATATACACATAATAAATATACACAGTACACATAGTATTATGTAAACAAAGACTTTTATTTTGGTAATTCACAGAACTAATTTATTTGTTTGTTTAAATTGATTATTTCTCCAAACAGAACTAGGCAATTAGTCATATATGGTCTAAATTTGGTAAAAATAAAAGAGTGTTTATGTTGTTAATTAATGGTCTATGCTTTTGCTGAAGCCATAAATCAACCGTTTTTTGTGATTGTCTTATTCCCTGTTTTTTCCCACAGTTTTGTACCTTGATATTTTTAACTGTTTTTTAAATACTTGTTAACTTGTAATGTGTTTCAACTCGTATATATATATATATATATATATATATATATATATATATATATATATATATATATATATATCTCATTATGGGGAAAATAAACGGGAAAAACACTCCCAGAACAGTAGTAGTCAGCTGTCTATGTAGGAAGCGCACTAGATGGTAGAACACAGTGCTTCACCTGTTTCACCCCACAGAGTGTCGTAGCTGTTAATCTGAGCTCGCTGAACTTCCTCTTCATCTCCCTCGGGCAAGTCCAAGAGATACGACACAACCTTCAACACACACACACACACACACACACAGTTAGTAGCTATACATGACCCTGGAGCACAAAGCCAGTCATGAAAAGTCTGAAATCTTTACTGTCTTTTCTCCGTTCTCACGGATGAGCAACCTGTTGTTGGGGACTCCCAAAACCAAAAGATGAACCTTTCATAACCCATGATAGGGGCAGTTTAATGCCCAGTGGTTTTGGTCGTTACAGTAAAATGGGTCATTTTGACCAATACTGTGTATGTGTAAGTATTAGACAGGCCTGGAGAAAAGCATGGTAATGAATCCTGTTAACACACAGAGCGTACCTCAGCGTGACCCATGCTGGCGGCCGCTATGAAGGCCTGCTGCACCGCCACACTCTTGCTGAACGTGGCAGCTTTCGGAGTCGTCTGCTGCTGAGGCTGAGAGTCTGCTTGTGTCTGCTGCTTGGACTCCTCCTCCGGAGACTCCTCCTGCTCCTCCTCCTTCTGCGCCGACTCCTCCGGCTCCGCCTCCTGCTGCTCGGGGCTGGAGGGCTGCGACTCCTGGGGCGTGGCCTGCTGGGGGGAGGGCGTGGCCTGTGACTCTGTGGGGGAGGGGCTCTGCAGCTGCATCTGACCCCAGTCGCTCTGAATCAGGAACTTCATCACCTCCAGGTGTCCCCTGAGAGCCGCGTGCACCAGAGCGCACTGACCGTGCTTGTCCAGGTGATCGAGCTGCGGAGAGGACGCTCACATCAGGGTCGTTCCCAGCCTAAACCCAAGCTCTCTGACCGGCTTCATGCTAATCCTACGCTTCACCATGCAAGGATAGAAATGTCTGATTTCAAATCTACCTTCATTTAAAACTTTGTTTTGCAGTTTACAAATTATTTGTGTGATAGCGCTGGCTCGCCGTCATGTTTGTGATGAATAACCTCAGTCTGAAGGAAATATATATTGTGGTCTGTACAGTAGAGGACAGATCAAACTGATCACATGAAGAATATGACGCGGGAGAAGAAAGATCAACGCTATTCACAAATTAAACTAAACTCAAATCGTCGTTTTTGCTCATTAGTACGATTGAATTGGATCATCGAAGGTTGGCAGCAAAGATGTTAGTTGATAAAATGGGATTAAATACATACTTGACGTCTTTTTTAACATATTTCAATTATTGCATGTTTGCATAATATTCAGAGTTTGCATGTATCTGTTTTTATTGATTGCCAGTCGATACATGAGAAACGAAGAAAGTAATGCATTACTTTACTAGTTACTTAAAAAGCAATCAGTTTCTGTGTGCCTGAGCGCACCTGAGCTCTCCTCCTGCAGAGGGCAGTGACGATGGCCAGGTGTCCGGCGGCGGCGGCGTATCCCAGCGGAGTGAGACCGCTCTCGGACACCGAGTCCACGCTGGCTCCGTTCTCCAGCAGCAGGTGCACCATGTCGGAGTAGCCCATGTGAGCGTGAACACACAGCACCGGAGCGTTGCTCAGCACCTCCGTACGGTAGTTGACGTTAGCTCCGCCCAGAATCAGCAGACGAGACACCTGCAGAGAGAAGAAGACCGGCTCTCTGTGTGCTGCTCCACATCAAAACCCTCGAATATATGATACAGTTACTCCTATAGGATTATTGTTTGGCTTTTTGCTGACTTTATTTCAACTTTTATATATATATATATACACTGAAAGAAATGACCTCTTAAGAAAGTTATTGTTATTACATATCCTGTGTCAAGAATTACTTTGTTAGCAAAATAAGTCACTAAGCATTGAATGAACAAAGAAATCTATGTTGGGTGAACAAAGCATGTTGTTGTTCTGTTGTGGAGAGAACCGCTTGATTGTTTTCTGTGAGCGTGTAGAAGCACCTTTATGTTGGGTGTGTAGAGGTTTCTGAGCGAGGCCAGAGCTGTGGAGAGACTCTCAGTGCTGTAGGACACCCACAGTCCCTGCAGGATGGACGAAGAAACTCCAACCTTCTTACTGAGGCCCTACGGTTCAACAGCACAAAAACACTCACTGCATGAAGCTCTGTTATCAAAGCACGGTGGTCTGGGTGGGACGTACCTTGAATATATGTGCTTTCAGGATATGGTGACCCAGCTCAATCGTCTGCTGTCTGTTCAGTTTGTTTTCTTGTCTGGAGAACCAGAAAGCCAGAAGCGTATGGCCATTCCTTCAAAAAACAAAACCAACAGGAAATACTTCAAGCCGCAGTCTTCTGTGAATCCAGATGTTCATAAAAATGGCTTTTATTTCTCTATTTTCAGTTGCTTTAAACAAATGCATAAATAAAACACAATTCTTCTGTTTTTCTGTGTTTTTCTGTGTAATTTTCTGTGTAAATTTCTGTGTAATTTTTCTGTGATATACTGTTATATTTTTGAATTTTTGAATTATTAATATATTTTTCTGAATACATTTTAGCATTAGCAATATTTTCTGTTTTTACTTAATTTAGTAGGCCTTGTTTTTATGTATTTTTTGAACAAGTCTAAATAATTTATTATTAGAGTTATTGAGTTATTTTAGTACTTTAACTTACTCTAGATGAAAATGAGAACTGTTAATGACTAGCTGAAATAAAAAGCCTTTTTTTGTAAAATACATTATAAAGGGTTATTACAGGGTATAATACATTATATTAGTCATAATGTGCATTGTAATAATATGTACATGTAATACATTAAATTAGAACCAAATGCATATAGTGTTATTATGTATTAACTGGTTAAAACTGGTTAAAAAATGGTTCATTATTCATGAGGCTTTATGTAAAGAGTTAGCAAAATAGTTGTTTACTTCATTTTTTTCCTTCTATTTCTTTGCTTTTAATTTTTGTTAAAAATAGAATTCGTGACATTTATTGAGTCTCTAATTCTGACACATTTGAGCGCAGTATATTTTCACAGCACTTTATAATTGTACGTGCAAAATCCAATATAAATTATTATCAATTGAGATGTTAGCGCATAGACTAATTTTTATGCATGCACTTGTACATAGTAACATATTAAATTGTACATATTAATCATTTCGAGATTGTGCGGCTCATTCAATATTTACAATTCAGGTCTTAAATAAGACTCTGGAGAACAAAACCAGCTTTTACTAATTAAAGATTCATACAATAAATCATCTCTCCCCTGATGTCTGGTTTATGATCGGACGATATCTGTCTGAGATACAACTATTAAACAATCTGCAATCTGAGGGAGCAGAAAAACCATCTTTAAAGTTGTTCAAATGAAGTTCTTAGCAATGCATATCACTAATGATGATCTTTACTTAATACCCTAATGATGCTACAAATATAAAACGCTGCTTTTTAGATGGTTTAGTTGATCTACCGGACCACCAAACCGTTTCAGGCTGTTCAGTGAGTTTTGGCTGTGCTTCAGACCTGGGATCGCAGAGGAACTTGGTCTTCTCTCCTTCTTCTCTCCAGATCAGCCACTCTCTGAAGGACGGGTGCACGAACATGCGCGTGCCGTCCCGTC
The DNA here is from genome assembly GCF_018831695.1 of Puntigrus tetrazona. Lineage (NCBI taxonomy): Eukaryota > Metazoa > Chordata > Actinopteri > Cypriniformes > Cyprinidae > Puntigrus > Puntigrus tetrazona. The sequence continues at coordinate 312,389 of NW_025047932.1, read as the reverse complement.
TCTTGACCAGGAACACCGACAGGTTGTCCATCCTCTGCTGGAAGTCGTCCCAGTCCAGCGTGCCCTGGACCGAGCCGCTGTTGATGGCCTGGTAGATCTGCTCGTCGCTCAGAGGATGCAGGGAGGCCAGGGCCACGTTCAGCAGCGGCAGGGCCCTGTCGAAGGACGACTGCGTGGGGAAGCGCATGTTACACTGCAGGAGGTAGACCTCGGCCAGGCTGACCGGAACCACCTTGTAGTTGGAGCTCTTGAGCACCAGGTATCCTCGCTCGATCAGGTCGAAGGTCAGCTTCAGGTAGAGCAGGGAGCCCTGGCTCAGGGCCTTCAGGTGCGAGCTGAGCTTGCCGAAGCTGGTGTTGTCCATCTTGCCGTTGAGGGAGATGTTGTTCTGGATCTCTCCGCTGCTGTGGATGCGGTGAAGGATGTAGCTCTGCAGGTCGTGGTCGATGGCGTCGTTCTCCTCCAGAGCGTCCAGAGAGATCACGTGGAAGGGCAGAGGCTTGGTGATGTCCTGCAGAGAACCAGAGCTCAGCGACTGACAAAAATCACGCTTGCTTTTGACGTGCTTAGAACAGAAAGAAAAGTGTCTTTTTCTTAATATTGCAAACTAGTTGTTGTTTAAGAAAAATGTCTTAAAACTATTTAAAGTTCATCCATTAATGTGGTAATTGAATATTATGTTCTGTATTCGGTGACTTTGGTTTTTAAGAAAAGAAATAATGCATTTTTTAATGTGATAAAAAATAATTTGTTTTAATGCTGAAGTCACATTATTTTAATACTGCAACCTAGTTATTTATAGAAAAATGTATTAAAAATATTTACAATCCATCCATTTATGTAGTAATTCATTATTATGTATTTGTGTTATTATTATTTATATTTAACAATTCCTGCAAAGAAGAAATGAGAGCTCTAGGATAAAAATCACATTATGAAAGAAACATGCAATAAAATAATGATTGTTTTTTTATGTTGAAGCCATTCTTTATTTTTTTGATCAAAAGTGACAGTAAAGACATTTATAATTTACAAAAGATTTTAGTTTAACGCATATTTTATACTGTAAAATATTTCACAATATTGATCACAAAAACACTCCAAACGTTTAAATGATAGTGTATTTTTTATGTATTATATGTGGTGTTATAATTATAATGTAAATTTATGTTCATGTCGTGTTTACCTGAAGAGAGGTTCTGACCGTCACCACCAGCTTCAACCAGGCCGGGAACTTGTGGATGGTTTTACAGAGGAAAGACACGATAGTGTCACCGTAGTCTGGTTTGTGGAACTCAGCCTCATTCAGACCATCGATGAGAATAATGAGGTCTTCATCTGGAGTGATCTTCCTCTCTGAAGACAAACAACAACAAACAGACTTTAACACATGCATTCAGTCTGTTATATCTATCTTACATCACAGGAACAATTCATCGCAAAATTAACATTATTGGTGAAAATAGGATGAGTTTGTTTTTTCATAAGATATAGAGAAACATGTCTTTGGATCAGTGTCTCAGCAATGGATGTGAATGGGTGCCGTCAGAATAAAAACATCACAATCCGCAGAACTCCAGTCCATCAGTAGAAGACAAAAGATATACTAATAGAACTAATAAAGCAGTAAGGTGTTTTAAACTAAAATATGAGTCCATAATCCATAATAACAGATTTCTCTCCTGATTCAGATCAGAACACTTTTTCACTCGAGAAAGTTATTATGGATTTTTGTTAAAATCTTTTGCCTTCTCCAGATGGTAACTGATAGTCTGGAGTGATGTGGATTATTGTGATGTTTTTATCAGCTGTTTGGACTCTCATTCTGACGGCACCCATTCACATCCATTGCTGAGACCCTGAATCAGAGACACATTTCACCAAATCTGATGAAGAAACTATCTCATCCTGAACTGAGAGTACACGTCCAACAAGTTTTATTTTTTTATTTATTCCTTCAAAGACACAAACACAACTCTTGTATGTTGATCTCTCGTGCCTTTATAAAGAGCATCCAGCGGTTCAAGCACTCCTCGTCTGAAGGCCGTGGGTGGATCTTGGACACAGGATCGCAGGCTGAGCATACTCTGAATGTGTGGCTCCTTCAGAAGAAGTTCTCTGTATGCGGCCAGCTGCGGAGAACGACACAGAAGTGCTGCGACGTTGTGCACAAACTCCGGCACCAGACAGGTGTATGCATTATCAGCCTGACAGTAGTGATACGCCACCACCTGCAGAGAGAGGAACAGTCAGAGAGGAACACAGTCAGAAAGAAACACTCAGAGAGAAGCACAGTCAGAGAAACACAGTCAAAGAGAACCAGAGTCAGAGAAACACAGTCAGAGAGAAACACAGTCAGAGAAACACAGTCAAAGAGAAACACAGTCAAAGGAACACAGTCAGAGAGAACCAGAGTCAAAGAAGCACAGTCAGAGAAACACAGTCAAAGAGAACCAGAGTCAGAGAAACACAGTCAGAGAGAAAAAGAGTCAAAGAAACACAGTCAAGGAGAAACACAGTCAGAGAGAACCAGAGTCAAAGAAGCACAGTCAAAAAGAACCAGAGTCAGAGAAACACAGTCAAAGAGAGCCACAGTCAAAGAGAACCAGAGTCAAAGAACCACAGTCAAAGAAACACAGTCAGAGAGAACCAAAGTCAGAGAAACACAGTCAGAGAGAACCAGAGTCAGAGAAACACAGTCAGAGAGAAACACAGTCAGAGAAACACAGTCAGAGAAACACAGTCCAAAAGGACCAGAGTTTGAGAAACACAGTCAGAGAGAACAAGAGTCAAAGAAACACAGTCAAAGAGAAACACAGTCAAAGAGAAACACAGTCAGAGAAACACAGTCAGAGAGAAACACAGTCAGAGAAACACAGTCAGAGAGAAACACAGTCAAAGAGAACCAGAGTCTGAGAAACACAGAGAGAAACAAAGTCAGCGAAACACAGTCAGAGAGAAACACAGTCAAAGGAACACAGTCAGAGAGAACCAGAGTCAAAGAAGCACAGTCAGAGAAACATAGTCCAAAAGGACCAGAGTTTGAGAAACACAGTCAGAGAGAACAAGAGTCAAAGAAACACAGTCAAGGAGAAACACAGTCAGAGAGAACCAGAGTCAAACAACCACAGTCAGAGAAACAGAGTCAGAGAACCAGAGTCTGAGAAACACAGTCAGAGAACCACAGTCAAAGAGAACCAGAGTCAAAGAAGCACAGTCAAAAAGAACCAGAGTCAAAGAAGCACAGTCAAAAAGAACCAGAGTCAGAGAAACACAGTCAAAGAGAGCCACAGTCAAAGAGAACCAGAGTCAAAGAACCACAGTCAAAGAAACACAGTCAGAGAGAAACACAGTCAGAGAAAAACAGTCAGAGAACGACAGTCAAAGAAGCACAGTCAAAAAGAACCAGAGTCAGACAAACACAGTCAAAGAGAAACACAGTCAAAGAGAACCAGAGTCAGAGAAACACAGTCAAGGATAAACACAGTCAGAGAGAACCACAGTCAAAGAAACACAGTCAGAGAACCAGAGTCTGAGAAACATAGTCAGAGAGAACCAGAGTCAGAGAAACACAGTCAAAAAGGACCAGAGTCTGAGAAACACAGTCAGAGAAACACAGTCAGAGAGAACCAGAGTCAAAGAAGCACAGTCAGAGAAACACAGTCAGAGAGAAACACAGTCAGAGAAACACAGTCAAAAAGGACCAGATTCAGAGTAACACAGTCAGAGAGAACCAGATTCAGAGAAACACAGTCAGAGAGAAACAGAGTCAGTGAAACACATTTATATTTACATTTAGTCATTTAGCAGACGCTTTTACCCAAAGCGACGTACAAATGAGGGAGGCAATAGAAGCAATTTATATCAACAAAAGGGCAGCAGTGCATAAGTGCTCTGAGTGAGGAAGAGAAACACAGTCAAAGAGAACCAGAGTCAGAGCAAAGCACAATTCATATTTCATGCTAAACTACTGGCAGTTTGCTGTTATTATAAAACGTTACTTTTTTAATCCCTAAATGAGGAGCGGGAAAACAATATGCTGTGTCTGTATCTTTATTTGTCCCCTGAGAGGTTTGAGTGGCACGGTGCTGAATCGCTAACTTTTCTCCCTTAATTTGGAATTTGGCAAGTCTTTTATCATAAGTTTCTGTGGGACGCCCATCTCTCAGACAAGTGCACATAATTGGTTCCATTAAAGCAGTAATTAGCTTAATTACCTGCTTTAATACTTGATTCATAGCACAAAAATCTTCTGAACTTATCTGTTATGAGGATTATGTAACAGATTCAGATTGTCTACTTAATATATATATATAGAAACAAATAATGAAAATAAATAATTAAGTACAAAAAAATGCATATTATATCAAACTATATTATTTTCTTGATTTGTTTGTTTGCAAAACCAGAGAATGCTTTGTGAAGTTTCTTGAAGGAGTGCAAAGCTTTGTTAGTGAATGGAACGTTTCACGATCAAATGTCGTTTCTCCACAGAACATAAAGTAAAAAGCTAACTTTCTGCATTTGCAAAGTTTCTTTGAGGAATGAAAATGTTTTGCAAGCCAAGTTTCTCAGGAGGCAAAAGATTTGTGAGTCAACATAAAGTTTCTCACAGGAACAAAAGGTTTGCGAGGGATCATGAGATAACAGATCATTTTATGCCTCCCTTCTCCTTTATTATTATAAATCATGCGTTTTGGGACAAATTTAGTCGTTTTTTTATCTAATAAACACTGATGTAATAATACACTGCATGCTAAAATAAATATTAATACTTTTATACTTTAGTACAGAACAGGAACTTATGAACTGACCTCAAAAATGTATTAACAATTAATTCTAATATAAATGAGATGTAAACAGGGTCTGTGACTGCTGACACCTGATTGACTGATAAATACAGGGGCCGGAGTCTTTGAAAGAGGGCGTGTCATTGAATTTAGTAAACAGTGGAGGTTCTCTTCTAGCACTTTAAAGCATCGCTGGACTCTAGTGTGTTTTTAGCACATATTTGCCAGATATAATTTTTGCTTCAAAAATGGGAACATGAGTGAGTTGTATTTCTTTCAACTGAGAATACAGCGTTCAAAGGAAATATGTAATGACACCTTCCCCGCTCCGATTTCACCTTCATTTGTCCTGGTCACCATTATTCAGTATTTCTGAAATAAGCGTGAAGCAGACGGAGCAGGGGCCCGGAGCCGCTGGTAATTCAGCAGAACGGAGGAGAGAGAGGCAGATAATTACTGTAATGTGCTACGACCAGACCGGACGCCTGTGGAGTTCTTTCTGCATTTCACTCACTATTAATATATACTGAGTTTAGTGAAGTGCTAAGTCTAAAAGCCACATACTGAGCTCTGCTCTAGGCTAAACTCACCTTCAGTTGATGTCACAGGCCAGTTTTTATTTTATTTATTTACCCATGTATGTATATGTATATATCACAATTCAAAGCATATTGCATAGCCTTCTGTTACAGCACCATGAACCTTTGTGAAGACGTTTGGCTAAAACAGACCTCCCAGTGCTTTTACTATGGTGTAAAATAACACGTCTCACTTATTCTCAGACTGATAATTCGGTCTGATGTGCACCGCTGTAGACTCCAGAGAAACAGCTTACAAAAGCAAGAACAACATCCCCTTGAGCTCCGCAAACTCCGAAAGCTCTGTTAATGAGGTGTGATGTTTTAACGGGAAGCTGTGGTCACCTGGGTCCAGTGTGAATGTGCAGAGAGCCACAGAGAGATCAGACGCCTGCATTAGAATACCGATTCACTCATACAAATGTTTTAAAAGGACTTTAAGCGTCCAGAAGGGCAGAAAGTGAGAGTTGATTATTAATGCATTGACTTAACTAGATCTAATAGCATGGCAAGGAAATTGCTTTCTGCCTGAATAAATATTTTATGAGGCTCACTGGCAAACTTACTTCTCTTTTTTAAACATATCTGCATAATGCAATAGCTGAGACCACGACTGCAAGCCTGTACAGGTTCAGACAGCCTTTTGTGTGAGCCGAAGCAATTCCACCGGTCCACAGCATCTTTTGTGAGAAGATTGATGTGGGAAACTGTGTGTGTGTGTGTGTGCGTGTGTGTGTGCGTGTGTGTGTTAAAGCTGGCTTGATACCAAATGTTCTGCTTCAGTGCAATACCAGCTCTGATTTCTAATAGCAAATCAATAAAGAAGGTTGCTGAATATACATAATACATTTACATATCACGTAACATGAAGAAACTGATCCGGTCCTTGAAATATATATATGATATCTGTCACATACAATCAGATAAGATCCTTTATTAAACCTAGCATGGTCACAGAAAAAGCTTACGAATAATTAATAATCACAGCACAACACAAAAAATATTATTAATATATTCCATAACATAAATGTCTGCAATTGATCCAACTGTGCACTTAATAATTAAAAGTACAATTTTCTACCATCATTTTTGGTGTTATAATTTTAAATGTAAAATGATTATATATTACAATTATAATTGCTCAGTATCTGTACCCTATAGAAGCTTGTTTCTGCCACGGTATAAAAACTATTAATGTGTGTGTGTGTGTGTGTGTGTGAGTGTGTGTGTGTGTGAGTGTGTGTGTGTGTGTGTGTGAGTGTGTGTGTGTGTGTGTGTGTGTGTGTGTGTGTGTGTGTGTGTGTGTGTGTGTGTGTGTGTGTGTGTGTGTGTGTGTGTGTGTGTGTGTGTGTGTGTGTGTGTGTGTGTGTGTGTGTGTGTGTGTGTGTGTGTGTGTGTGTGTGTGTGTGTGTGTGTGTGTGTGTGTGTGTGTGTGTGTGTGTGTGTGTGTGTGTGTGTGTGTGTGTGTGTGTGTGTGTGTGTGTGTGTGTGTGTGTGTGTGTGTGTGTGTGTGTGTGTGTGTGTGTGTGTGTGTGTGTGTGTGTGTGTGTGTGTGTGTGTGTGTGTGTGTGTGTGTGTGTGTGTGTGTGTGTGTGTGTGTGTGTGTGTGTGTGTGTGTGTGTGTGTGTGTGTGTGTGTGTGTGTGTGTGTGTGTGTGTGTGTGTGTGTGTGTGTGTGTGTGTGTGTGTGTGTGTGTGTGTGTGTGTGTGTGTGTGTGTGTGTGTGTGTGTGTGTGTGTGTGTGTGTGTGTGTGTGTGTGTGTGTGTGTGTGTGTGTGTGTGTGTGTGTGTGTGTGTGTGTGTGTGTGTGTGTGTGTGTGTGTGTGTGTGTGTGTGTGTGTGTGTGTGTGTGTGTGCGTGTGTGTGTGTGTGTGTGTGTGTGTGTGTGTGTGTGTGTGTGTGTGTGTGTGTGTGTGTGTGTGTGTGTGTGTGTGTGTGTGTGTGTGTGTGTGTGTGTGTGTGTGTGTGTGTGTGTGTGTGTGTGTGTGTGTGTGTGTGTGTGTGTGTGTGTGTGTGTGTGTG
>NW_025047932.1:290000-297500 GCF_018831695.1 Puntigrus tetrazona | reverse complement strand
GCATCAGTGTGATGTGAATGGGTGCCGTCAGAACGAGAGTCTTTATAATAGCTACAGAGTTATTATAGACTCACATTTCAGTTAAAAAGACGACTTGATGCTGGATTAGTTTCATCCGTGGATTATTCAGACTCTCATTCTGACGGCACCCATTCACTTCACCTCTTTATTCACACAATGTGTCACAGTTAACTAGGTTTAAGCTTGGTTTATGTGTGTTATGCCACTGATAGATTATGTGCGTTGTTCACACAATACATTTGTTAGTAAAGATTAATAATATCTCACAAAACATTTTAAATATATATATTATTATGTTTCTGTTCCACCATTAACTCTGTGTGAGTGTGCGTGTGAGTGTGTGTGTGTGTGTGTGTGTGTGTGTGTGTGTGTGTGTGTGTGTGTGTGTGTGTGTGTGTGTGTGTGTGTGTGTGTGTGTGTGTGTGTGTGTGAGTGTGTGTGTGTGTGTGTGTGTGTGTGTGTGGGTTAATATATATATATATATGTAATGGATTCCGGGAAAGTCTCTTATTAACAACTTTGTTACGCTGTGTGTGTGTGTGTGTGTGTGTGTGTGTGTGTGTGTGTGTGTGGATCCCGGCAGAAAGAGCGAGGTCTAAACGTAAAGTGAATGTGATGAATGTAGTTTGGGAAATTCAGCCAAGGAGAAAATAACACTGGAATAAAGCTGGAATATTTATCCTCCTCGTCTGACAAAAACACATGTTGGACTCGGACCAGATTAAAATCACTAACCAAAACCGGCTTTAATCTCTGGTTCTCTGGGACTCTGCAAACACGCATTAGTATTAATAATACTGACGGTATCAGGTTAGTACAGCCAGAAAGACACGCTAACATACATGTTTAATGAGTACATCTGCTCTGAATAAACCCATGATGTGATTCACTCAGCCTCGTCTCTTCAGTGAAACAGAAGACTTGAAGAATATCCTGGCTGTTCTTTATTAAAAACAAGCCATCTCAGTTCATGTGTGGAATATTTAGTTTGCACTATTGTTTAATCTCAAGACCTCAAGAACATCATTTCTGAGGTCCACATGACTTTTACGGTGCATTTTCGGAGGGGATGAATATTTATGACCGTGAATAACTGCTCGACGCATGCTGTTTAGAAGTTTCGTGATATAAGTCCCAAGTCACATTAACCACCTTTATGATTGTTTTTCTCACATTTTCGCCATTTTGGAGCTCGACGACTCCAGTTTCCTTTGAGATTTTTATGATTATGGAAGTAAAAGCCAGATCATTATTCAGCTTTTGTGGGACAGGTCATTTTTGGATTTAACTTTAATAGCAGATGTTCTAGTATGACAAAGAAAAAAAGATGCATTTTTTACAGGCTGTTCTAAACACATTCTGGGCTAATAAGTCGTCTGAGAAAGACTCTGTGTATGCCACGTTAATAACATCTGAAATTAATGGTTGAAATGCAACCCATAAAGCTGTTTTTCAGTGGAATAAGTCATAATTTATCATCCTTAAGCAGATTTTAATGTGCTTTTTGTTTATTTTTTATTTTGTGTCATTTATTATATGAAAACAATAGAGAGGATGATTATATATAAAAGTTATTAGTTTTCCTTATTTAGAAAAACAACAAGAGCAAAGAAAATAGGTATATTAATAATAAATACCAAAACTACTATAAAACAGTAGAATAATTACATTAGTGCTGATCAAAATAAAAGTGTTTCTTTACAGAACAAGTCCTGTGTATTTATTATTTGTGTATTTATGTGCACAGATGCATGTATATATTTAGTTAAGTAACATATTTTATGTTTATATATTGTATAAATAATATTGATTGTATATGCATGTAAATATTTTCTAAATATATCCATGCATTTGTGTGTACTCATATAACACATAATATAACATACAGTACACACACACGTGTTATTTAAACAAAAATAAATAAATAAATAAATATGGAGCTCCTTTATGTTATTGTTTTAGCTTTACAGCTTTGATCATCATTCAGGTGATTATATAGACACTTCTAACAGAATATTCCTCTGTAGACGTCAGTATATCAATGAATAATAAACAATGAACGCCTGTCAGATCTGTTCTTCACTCCTGATCCTCCTCTCTCTCTCTCTCTCTCTCTCTCTCTCTCTCTCTCTCTCTCTCTCTCTCTCTCTCTCTCTCTCTCTCTCTCTCTCTCTCTCTCTCTCTCTCTCTCTCTCTCTCTCTCTCTCTCTCTCTCTCTCTCTCTCTCTCTCTCTCTCTCTCTCTCTCTCTCTCTCTGTCTCTCTCTCTCTCTCTCTCTCTGTCTCTCTCTCTCTCTCTCTCTCTCTCTCTCTCTCTCTCTCTCTCTCTCTCTCTCTCTCTCTCTCTCTCTCTCTCTCTGTCTCTCTCTCTCTCTCTCTCTCTCTCTCTCTCTCTCTCTCTCTCTCTGTCTCTCTCTCTCTCTCTCTCTCTCTCTCTCTCTCTCTCTCTCTCTCTCTCTCTCTCTCTCTCTCTCTCTCTCTCTCTCTCTCTCTCTCTCTCTCTCTCTCTCTCTCTCTCTCTCTCTCTCTCTCTCTCTCTCTCTCTCTCTCTCTCTCTCTCTCTCTCTCTCTCTCTCTCTCTCTCTCTCTCTCTCTCTCTCTCTCTCTCTCTCTCTCTCTCTCTCTCTCTCTCTCTCTCTCTCTCTCTCTCTCTCTCTCTCTCTCTCTCTCTCTCTCTCTCTCTCTCTCTCTCTCTCTCTCTCTCTCTCTCTCTCTCTCTCTCTCTCTCTCTCTCTCTCTCTCTCTCTCTCTCTCTCTCTCTCTCTCTCTCTCTCTCTCTCTCTCTCTCTCTCTCTCTCTCTCTCTCTCTCTCTCTCTCTCTCTCTCTCTCTCTCTCTCTCTCTCTCTCTCTCTCTCTCTCTCTCTCTCTCTCTCTCTCTCTCTCTCTCTCTCTCTCTCTCTCTCTCTCTCTCTCTCTCTCTCTCTCTCTCTCTCTCTCTCTCTCTCTCTCTCTCTCTCTCTCTCTCTCTCTCTCTCTCTCTCTCTCTCTCTCTCTCTCTCTCTCTCTCTCTCTCTCTCTCTCTCTCTCTCTCTCTCTCTCTCTCTCTCTCTCTCTCTCTCTCTCTCTCTCTCTCTCTCTCTCTCTCTCTCTCTCTCTCTCTCTCTCTCTCTCTCTCTCTCTCTCTCTCTCTCTCTCTCTCTCTCTCTCTCTCTCTCTCTCTCTCTCTCTCTCTCTCTCTCTCTCTCTCTCTCTCTCTCTCTCTCTCTCTCTCTCTCTCTCTCTCTCTCTCTCTCTCTCTCTCTCTCTCTCTCGACCACTTCTTCTCATAAACACAACAATGCTGATTACTTGGACAATAACACAATCAGGCAGCGATGAAGAGGCGCGGCGTTATATAAGAAACATATCAACATCATCAGACAGATTTAGCTTCTCCTTCAGAGAGCTCCAGAAGACTCGTCATTAGCGGCGCTCTTAGACGCCTCTTATCTGCTGTCTGATGACTCCGAGCCAGAGACTGTTCTGACCCGACTGCATTAACCTGGACTCGGGTCGGACGCCAATCAAGAACAAACTTCTGAACCCAAGATGAATATGAGCTAGATTCAAACAGATGACATTTAAAGAAACATTTCATACCCATATATATATATATATATATATATATATGTGTGTGTGTGGTTGCTCAGGATAGTTGCTAAGGTGTTGCTGTGTGGTTGCTAGGGTACTCTGAATTAACTCGTATTGAGCTTTCCAGTTAATCTCAATCAAACTAAGGTAGTTGCTAAGGTACTGAGGATGGTTGCTAAAGTGTTAGCAGTTGCTAAGGTACTCTTAGTGTTTAGAATTAAATGCTAAAAAAAAATCGCATGACCGCTGGTAAAGAGGAGGAGGCGGGGCTTCACTCACCTGCCACGGAGTTGGGCGGGGCATGAGGTAGAGGGGGCGGGGTGAGAGGAGCAGTGGCGGGTCCGGGCTCTGGGATCTTGTTGAGGCTGTAGGTGGAGGCGGTCATGTTCTCATCCACGCGGTACAGACTGAGTCCAGAGTGGATCTGTGTGAGTGCCAGAGCTTCAGGCTCTCTCGTGCTTCCTGCTCCGCTCCATCGGCTCCGAGTAACTAGTCAGGTGGCTGGGAACAGACGAGATCAGGCTTTTAAAAATCAATTTAAAATATATAATAATAATAATAATAATAATAAAAATAATGATAATAATAATAAAAAAATATATATATATATATATATATATATATATATATATATATATATATATATATATATATATATATATTGCTTTATATTTAAATATATTTTAATATAGAAAACAACTGTTTTAAATTAATATTAATTAATTAACAAATAATGCATCCATGGTGAGGTTGTTTCAGAAAGCTCACCGATGATGCCGCTGTCTCGGCTCTCCAGGGTGGATGTGGGGCTGGAGAAGGCCTGTCCCGGAGCAGCAGGAGGGAGGGTGGAGCAGGGGCTGCAGGCGGGGGGCGAGGCGGTGCTGCTGGTCAGGGTGGAGCACTGACTCATCCTCCCACTCACTCACAAACCCTGCACACACACACACACACACACACACACCTGAGCTCTTAACATCATTACCATCACACACACACACACACACACACACACCTGAGCTCTTAACATCATTACCATCACACACACACACACACACACACACACACACCTGAGCTCTTAGCATCACCATCACACACACACACACACACACACCTGAGCTCTTAGCATCACCATCACACACACACACACACACACACACATGAGCTCTTAACATCACTACCATCACACACACACACACACACACCTGAGCTCTTAGCATCACCATCACACACACACACACACACACACACACACACACACACCTGAGCTCTGCATCACTACCATCACACACACACACACCTGAGATCTTAGCATCACTACCATCACACACACACACACACACACACACCTGAGATCTTAGCATCATTACAATCACACACACACACACACACACATATTCTTAGCATCATTACCATCACACACACACACACACACACACCTGAGATCTTAATATCATTAATTCACACACAATGCACACACCTGAGATCTTAGCATCATTACCATCACACACACACACACACACACACACACCTGAGATCTTAGCATCATATACCATCACACACACACCTGAGCTCTTAACATATATTTACCATACACACACACACACACACACACTGAGCTTTAGCATCACCATCACACACACACACACACACACACACACACACAGGTGAGTTTTAACATCATTACCATCACACACACACACACACACACACACACACACCTGAGCTCTTAACATCATTACCATCACACACACACACACACACACACACACACTGAGCTCTTAGCATCACCATCACACACACACACACACACTGAGCTCTTAGCATCACCATCACACACACACACACACACACACCTGAGCTCTTAACATCACTACCATCACACACACACACACACACACACCTGAGCTCTTAGCATCACCATCACACACACACACACACACACACACACACACACACACTGAGCTCTTAACATCACTACCATCACACACACACACACCTGAGATCTTAGCATCACTACACACACACACACACACACACACACACACACTGAGATCTTAGCATCATTACAATCACACACACACACACACACACACACACACCTGAGATCTTAGCATCACTACCATCACACACACACACACACACACACACACTGAGATCTTAGCATCATTACCATCACACACACACACACACACACCTGAGATCTTAGCATCATTACCATCACACACACACACACACACACACACACCTGAGATCTTAGCATCATTACCATCACACACACACACACACACACACACACACACACACACACACACACACACACACAGATCTTAGCATCATTACACATCACACACACACCTGAGCTCTTAACATCACTACCATCACACACACACACACACACACACACACACCTGAGCTTTTAGCATCACCATCACACACACACACACACACACACACACACACCTGAGATCTTAGCATCATTACCATCACACACACACCTGAGCTCTTAACATCACTACCATCACACACACACACACACACACACACACACACCTGAGCTTTTAGCATCACCATCACACACACACACACACACACACACACACACACAGCTGAGCTCTTAACATCATTACCATGTCTCACACACACACAACACACACACACCCTTCAAATCATAATACCTCTATCATTAAACACATCTGTGTCCTCATGAACCCTAAAACCCAGCACACACACGAGAATGACAGAATGACTGAGTATTATATTTAAGCCTGCGAGTCATTTGTACTCAAATGCACCTATAATTTAGTGATTCCAAAATGGGCCAGAGCTATCAAATAAAAAGCTGTAATATTATGATATATACAGTATTATAGTACAAACACTACCGTCTTACAGCAGGACTAGGAATAGTAAGAATCACAGTAAAACATCTGCATGTTACAAAATGAGTGGAATTCCCACAAAAATAAATTAAAGCGTAAAAAAAGAGACTTTTCTCAGTATGTTTATCTAGTGTTTTGGGGTGATGTCTTCTTCATCTTAAGGCGGTGTATTTTTAGCAGGAGGTGAGGATGAATAACTCACCTGTGCGTCATCAGGCTCATCCATGCTGTACTGCGGCCCTGGAGAGCCCTCGCTCGCTTTTTCTCCGAGTAAGAAGCCAAGACGAGTCATCAACGTGTTGGCTGCCTCGTCCACTGAAGGAGGGGGGCCGAGATCCGGACCTAACCCCCCTGAAGAGACACACACACACACACACACACAGCGCACATTAACCAGACGTCCACAACAGAACACGTTCATCACATCAACTCTATCCTGATTACAGATTCATCAGTTCAGTAAGTGATTCCCCACAGATCTTCAATCTGTGTTCTCTTAGTCATCACATCAAGCAGCTCACACACACCGCTCAAACTTTCTTTTATGACCAAAAAAAATACCACATAAAAGCTGCTTTCTCTGTGAATATGCATTAAGATGTCATTATTTCTGTGAAGCACAGCTGTATTTTCAGCATCAGTGTCAGAAATCAGAATAAAATACTGATTTACTGCTCAACAAACATTCAGTAGCAGTATTTATTTCTCATTTTTATTATCAACAGTTGAGTACCTTTTTTAGGATTCATTTAGGATTTGTTTTAAGATCAGCATCTGAAATAAAAAGCTATGCCATACAAAAGCTTGGAGTCAGTATAAAATGTATAATCATGATCGACATTTACACAAAGTGATGAAAAAGGCATCAATGAAGATAAAAAATGTTATGCTTCTGAACTTTCTATTCATCAAAGACATCTAAAAAATTCTAGCCATTTCTAACATAATATAATATACAATAATCTAATCTAATATATAATAATAATAAATGTTTTTTACGCAGCAAATCAGTGTATTGTAATGTTTTGTG
>NW_025047932.1:257500-280000 GCF_018831695.1 Puntigrus tetrazona | reverse complement strand
AGTGAGGAGAAAAAGTCAAGACATGTAAACTCAGTTGCAGAGTCATGAGATGATAAGAAGCCACAACCTCCTTTTTATTTTTGTATTGAGATGTGGAAACTACACATGCAGTGATGATATCCAGTGCTTTGTCAAATATTTTGCTAAAACGGCATTTATAATTTACATGATTTATGTTATGGTTTCGCATCTGAAGACCCTTTTTAGCACACGATTAATGCATTTTTTCAAATAAAATATAAATAGCAAAAACCTGCAAATGTTTAAATGCATTCCATTTAACTCAACCTAACTTTTAAATAAAAAACGGTGTGTACCGGGTGCGCGACTGAGCAAGTTTACTACATCACAAAATACAGAAATACAGAGCCGCTTCTTGAGATGCATCAAAAAATCATGCTTTGAGGTCAAACGCAGTTCAGTGTCAGGAGCTGCGTGAAAATCGGTGGTGTTTTACTGCCACTAGTTTTAATTCATATGTTTTGAGAAATTTTACAAGCACTTTTTGTTGTTGATCATTTTACAAGAAATTACAGGGTTACTCTTTATTTTGACAGTCTACTTTACACATTCTACTAACTATATAAGTAACTTGTGTACTAAGTCTCAGAGTAGACTTAAGGGTTAAGGTAAGTTAAGGGTTAGTACGTCTACTGCTAGTTAACATGTAGTTACTTACAGTTAGTATACGTCTAAAGCAGACTATCAGATAAACGGCTACTGCTTTCCTTTTTAAAACCTCTTTAAATCCTTCTTTAACTCCTTTACATAAAAGGTCATTAGTGACCATTACACCAGAAAACACTGCCGTTGGGTCACTTCCGAACTGTTCGAGAGCTCTGAGCATGCATAAGATAAGTGCTTATTTAAACTGAATTATTGAATTTCATCAGAAAGCATCCAGCTACAGCGTACATCTATCTCTGGACGTATGCTGGGGAAAGATTCAACACACTGTTAATCCCACGGCTCTGTTTTGTAAGCAAATCATTATCCAGACTATTAATGGCACACTGCAGAATTCTCCCTTCCTCCCTCTCTCTCTCTCTCTCTCTCTCTCTCTCTCTCTCTCTCTCTCTCTCTCTGTCCTTCTCTTGCTCCCACTCAGTCTCTCTTTTCAGTCCATTTCTCCCACCTTCTCCATCTCCGCTTCTCTGCGTCTGTTTTCGGGGAACCTTTTTAATACCCTGCTTCATTTTTCCTCCCTCTTTCTC
Source organism: Puntigrus tetrazona (assembly GCF_018831695.1). Taxonomy (NCBI): domain Eukaryota; kingdom Metazoa; phylum Chordata; class Actinopteri; order Cypriniformes; family Cyprinidae; genus Puntigrus; species Puntigrus tetrazona. Next base: position 278,786 of record NW_025047932.1, on the reverse strand, counting down.
TGTTCTAAACCCTCGTCAGCTGCCTACGGAGGCATTTTAAGGCAAAGCTGATTTTAATGATGCTGACGAGCAAGAGATCCTGTTGTAGCCAAATTGTGAAAAAGCAATGAATGTCTTCTTCACAGGGAAGCCAATCCCACAATGCACCGCAGTGGGCTCTCAGAAAATTGCTATAGAATTAGTAGAAAACCTATAATTCGTTCAATAGTGAAGTGGACAAACTTGAAGTGCAGAGCACTACCTGAGATGCTGCCTATGTAGACTGATCCAAAGTAGCCATGATTACTTATTCAGAACACCTTATGGGATTTAAAACCCAATACACGCACTACGCTGTCTATGTAGAGTGTTCCAAATCAAGCAACTATAAGAGCACTACACATGATTTGGAACACTATTCAAGTAGTGTGCTGTTTATGTAGTGTGTTCCAAATCAGGAACGTCACTCTAAATGACTTGGAACAATAAAACAATAAAAAGCCACTTGACTTGACTTGAACCAGTTCACGTTCACCACACTTTCTATGTAGAGCATTCAAAACCTTCTAAAGCCACTATGCAGTCTACATAGAGCGTTCCAAATCAGTAACATCCTCTTTAGAACACCCTGTGTGATTTGAAATACTATATTTCTATTCGCCGCTTGTTTCCCATCGAGCACTTATAATTTAGAGCACTCTACGTGTTTAGTGTTTCCAATCATTTAGAAAACTCTACATCATTTGGAACATTCTACATGCACCAGGTTTTCTATGTAGAGCATCCCAAATGAATTGCCTGACTGTTAGGATGCTGTCTTAGAAGGAAGCTGTCTAAGTAGGCAGCAGGCAGCGAGGCAGCGAGACAGCTCAGTAGGTTCTGGAAGAGAGCTTCAGTGTTTCTTTTTGGAAAAAAAAACAACCTCTATTTGAGCTAAACGTGACTGAAAACATTGGAAGGCAGCCTCCTACTGATGGTGTTAACACATTGCCTGGGAAACTTCAGCTAAACGACAGCAATGCTGAACATTTCAGAGGTAAAGAGGGGCAGAGAAAGAGCAGGAGAGAGACATTTCACACCGAATCACTGGGAACATAAGAAATCTGAACATTTAGTACTACACCAGTAATGCCACACAGAACAAAAAGTGATCCTGATCCTGATCAGAGTCTCAGTACAGCTGGAAAAAAGCTTTCTATTCAACCGTTAACTCTTCAATTCTCCATCAAACATAAGAAACGCTGAAAATGATAACAAAGTGCCATAAAGTAATACGCATTGCTTTAAACTACATAAAAGACCAAACATACGAAATACAAACACAATTAAAAAACAAACACTGCTGAAATGAGTTCCCAGCATGAACAAATAATGTGCTTGCTTTTACAGTATTACTGTTTTGCTGTCTTGTAATTATTGCTCGTTATTTATTGCGTTGAGACGTCAAGAGCTCGTCCTTTTTTAGAGCTGTATGTTCCTGAGGTTTGTATGTGAAGTGCTGAGGTCCACAACCGTCTAAAACGACTCACTACTCTCTACATGACCTTACAGTAATAAACCTACCGTATATATCTTGACTCTGAAAGGCCTTCACAAACAAATATATCAAGTAGCCTATAAAACGTATAAATATATGATTGCTAAGTGAAAATCTGTAGGTGTCTTGATTACTTTAAAAATGTAAACCTCAAACACAAACAACAGTTGAATTGCATTGAATTTTTAAGTTTCTTCAATTCCTTTTTTGACCTGTGTGCTATTTTCAGATTCTGACAGCTGCGTTCGATGATGTTTTTTATCGAATACTGAGTCAATCTTTATAATATGTTATGATATACATAATATGAAAATATGATAATAACAGGCATGCTAATAAGCGACTAGTTAACAGTGTGCATCCTTCCATTTACTAAAGTGTCACCGAATATTGGTTGCATATGCAAAACAAAAAAGCGTGGGGGTCAATTTAAGCAGAATAAATCATCATTCACTTTAATTGCATGGAAACGAGCAGCTTGAACCTTCTGCCAAACATCTCCTTTGGTGTTCCAGAGTTTGATTTCCACTCCAAGGGTTTAACATGACATGAGGGCGAGTGGAAGATGACAGAATTTACATTCTGGCTCGCCATCACTTTAAAAACAGGCACTCTCACACAAGTGCACTTCAAAGGGCACAATGGTGTCTTTCTCGAGGTCACACCCTGTTTGATTCAACTACGAGCATTAAACAAAAACTCTGCCGTGACCTTGGAAACCGATAAACATCCAAATATAGCACGGGTGACTCTGTAGCATGCAACAACTGCGTTTCGAAGCTTCAACATGCAGCGAATCAGAGCGGCCTCTCGAGACTTTACCACCGAGCAAACAAACGCAAACCCGAGCTGCCTGGGCGCGATTCAGCTAACAAATCACGTAGCGGCCCTCGAAATGGTGGACGGCGAGGGGTCAGAGACAGAAACTGGAGAAAACGGAGAAGATTGCAGCACGCTCCACCTCCCACAGGTCCACAGCAGAAACATTCCCTCGTCTAGACAGCGTCGAATCACACATACCATACTCCCGCGGCACCCATCCATTCCTTCAGCGGCTCAGGTGCGTGCGTGCGAGGTTAGGTAAGGAGATGTGTGGAGGGTGGGGTTCGGCGCTCACCATGCTCAACCCAAACCCCGCATTGGGCTGGCAGGCGGGTGTAGATCTGTCCTCCCTCTCCGTCCACGGACACACACAGCCCCTGCGATCCTCTCGCCGACGGCCAGCTCATCCACGCTCGTCTCCGGCGGAGCAGCGGGGGGGGGATCGGGAGGCGGCTCGCGGGAACCGCGTCAGGGAACGAGCATTCCTCGGGTAAACCTTAAAGCCCTGTCGCTTACCAGAGGAAGCCTGGCAGCTCGTCTTCCTTCCACGAGGAGAATCCAGAGAGATAGAGACGAGGAGAGAGAGCGAGAGAGAGAGAGAAAGAGAGAAAGAGAGAGGCTACAGCTACGGTCCATGAATGGTGCAGTGCTGCTGTTGTCATGGTAACCACTGGGGAGGAGGCTGGTGAAGTGGTGAGGGGGAGTGAGAGAGAGAGATAGAGAGAGAGATGGAGAGAGAGAGAGAGAGACAGAGAGAGAAACAGAGAGAGAGAAAGAGAGAAACAGAGAGAGAGAGACAGAGAGAGAGAGAGAGAGAGAGAGAGAGAGATGCTCTGCAGAGAAACACTGGAGCTCTGGAATCACAGACTGGACCGACTGGAGGCTCTGGGTCTGCTGTGACCTCATGTTACCCTTGAAAACACAGTCTCTAGTCCATCTTCACGTCACACGCCCTGCTTCGTATTTCATAATCCATTTACTCATATGAATATGGAGTGACCAGTCGTTAATGTGCTATATGTGCTCGTTTTAAACTGTTACACAGGATAGCATCAAAGTGTGTGCTTATTCTTACATAACATTTTATATATATATATATATATATATATATATATATATATATATATATATATATATATATATATATATTTCTGTATTTCCATTTTCTGTACATCAAATTAAAGAAAACATGTTAAATATTTCCTTTTATATATATATATATATATATATATATATATATATATATATATATATATAAAAATATATATATCATACACATTAATATACATATATTTTTCAATTAATATTTGTTTTATTTTAACATTGTTTTTTTGTATATAACTATAATAACTTTTAACTATAAAGTTAAAGTTATAATTTAACTATAAAAGGCCTTGCTAAAGATGTTAAACTGTTAAAGCTGATCACTAAAAATACCCAGTAGTCCACTGACAGTGTAACTTCAATTCCATGCAATTTAATTTAATTGGCCATTTTATTTGATTTAAAATGTCATTTATTTAATTGAATTGAATTCAACTTATTTAACTTGATTAAATGTAGCTGAATTCCTGTGGAAGCCGTCTTCTTCTGTTTGGTTTGGTGGAGTCCTGCTGCTCTCACTAATGTGTGTCTGAAATGATCTTGTTCTCCTTCCCTTGTTCTTAATCCAAACCTGACATTCAGAGCACTTGAGGAACGAGCTGCTCTAAAAAGTGGCATGTTTGCTCATATATTTCTCCTTTTTTTATTGTGAGCATTAATAGAACAGAGCAGGGTTTTTCATCGATCAGCCGGTGAGACGCTGCAGGGGTCTGCAAAGTGTTTTTTGATCTCAAATGAATAAACTTTATATAAAATCACAGTTAACTTTAACCGAAGCTGAAGTTGAGAGATCTTTATCACTTTAAGTCGTTACATGTATTTACTATTGTTATAACAATTAACATAACCAGCATAAACCAAACCCCAACCATATAGCAAGAACATACCATTAATTCATATTTCTCAGAACTTATAGCAAGTATAGCAAGTACACAAAATAAATCATTACCAATATCCCTTTAGAGAGCATTCAAAACTCGTCCCCCTCTGGAAGTAAACTCACGATCCTGTTGTAGCCAACGCTGGATGCTCTTAAATAAAGACATCAAATATTAAAGATCAAGAAGCCTAAACGCATCGGTGATTCGAACAAACGCTTCAGCCTGGCCAAAATGTGACTTGAATGCTAGTCGGCGGTCCGGCCAGAATTTATCTAACTTTCCGACAGCCTTGATTTCACTCCCTGCGCTGTGTTTGTTCCGGTAAAACGGACAGAGATTTATGGCTTTAATATCACTGGATGTCTCTCTGTCCTCTGAATGTCAAGCACCGGCCCTGCGTGATAAACGCTTCACTGTACACACACTGTACGCTCGCACTGCATCTCAACAAACACGGCCTCCAGGATTCGCTCCCAAATTTATGAATCAATTGTGGCTGAGCAAAGCTGAACTGCTTCTCACGGGATCAAAGGACACACATTAACAAGGATGAGCGTCAGCACGGACCCATACTGTATCTATGTTAGAGTTACGGGACCAACTAAACATACAGTTCTCTATCTCAGAGAAGATAACATCCATGGAAATTTTCCTTTATTCTCCATAAAAGACTCCCAATAATGAAAAATGGCTCTTTAGATTAATAATGTTATTTAAAAAAAAGATTACTGAAAGGTTCTAAAATGGCTCTACTATAAATGAAATTAAATAACATTTCTAAAGCGCATGGAACATTTACATTGCAAAAAAAAAACAATTCTTTATAGTGAAAAAATTGTGATTAAGAAGGAAGCGTCCATTCGCCTTTCCTTCGGAGAGGAATCTACGTCATCAGCACCTTTTACGATCTCTCGCTCAATTACTGGTCATCTTTTTATCATCTGGACTCATTCTCACTGCAGACGCTCTTCACCTGAGCAGAATTCCAGCCGTAAATGTCACATTTCCATTTAGCTGAACAAATGACTGCTGCGGAGGACGTGGGGAAGATGGCCTGGTAATTGGGAAGCGATTTGAAGAAGCCGGAGGAGATGAAGTGAGAAAAGACGAGGCTTAGGGTCTCTGAGCTGACCCTGTTTACTACTGAAGCGGCGTTTGTTCACTCTTTTGTTGTTCATGACTTTTAAGAGCGGAACCGTTTAGTGAATCAAAACCAGCGTGATCTTAGACATTCGAATCTTGGTGACTCTTATGAGTTGATTCTCTGTGCGGTTCGATTCTTTTAGTGGATCAAAAATATACAGTGCAATCCGTGCACTTCAATTCTGGATGATTCTAATGAGATGATTCTTTTCAGGGAATCAAAATCATGCCCAGCACAGGTTTAATGTTCACAAGTTTTGTTTTGGGTGGGCTGTCCCTTTAAGATCCGAATGATGGATCCAATGAGGTCAGTGCTTGGTAGTCCCAAAGTCTGAAAATAGTCATTTACTGTGGAGGTAGTCGACAATAAGTGTGCATTTGTAATATACATAAAAACCACTGATAAGTAAGACATAAAGAAGACTAGCTACTCACTGGCCATCGTGTAAAGCTGATAATACAGACATTAGACTAGAATAAGAGAGAATCGTGTTAGAAAGATCATGTACGTTCTTGTGGTTTGCTCTTGCTCTCAAGAGACTAGAGTTATAGGAAGTGTAAACTGCGCCGCGTCTCACCTGACCCTGGAGACGGATCTCAGGTAATCTATTTTTGGTCGAATCCTTCTTCATGGATGCAGGGAGGATCTCAAGAGGAGCTAGCGAACAGAAGAAGGGCTAATCATGGCGCTGTAATCGTGGTATGGATTGAGGAGGAAAAGTGGAAGCAGAGGAGGTGCAATCTCATCAGGCCTATTAATTGACATTGAGGGAAAATGTAATTTTGGCCTCTTTCCATAGAGCTCTATGGGCATAGCAGTATAAGGCTATTGATTGTGGCGGTTCATTTATGTCTGGAACGGGAGGTGAAGTGAGGCTTGTAGTTCAGAGCAGGGAATCGTGGGGGGTTCAACTAAAGCAGAAAATAAGGTCAAAGGTCAGTACTGACTGGGTCACGGAAAGCAATCCTTACAATAATGTAATGCGACACAGTCATGTGTAGATAAGAAAATTCATTCACAAACAAATGACTCCGAGGCAGTTCTTTTCAGAGATTCACGTCAATCAAGTTTTATGAGATGGCTCTCTTCAGGAAATAAAAGCACATAACATGATCTGTGTAGTTTGATGCTTGGCTCTTAAGAGCTGATTCATCTCAGTGAATCAAATATGCAGTGCATTCTCTGAAGTTCAAGAGTTCAGTGACTCTTTTCAGTGAATCACATCTATGAAGCTTGATTCGTGACGATTCCTGCTTATACTAAAAAGCTGTTTATTTTCAATCAAATATAAACATACAGTTTATACAATATGATTGATGTCTGATTTGTGGTGGCTTCTATGAGCTGATAACACGCAGTGTAATCAGTATAGCTTGATTCTTGGTGACTCTTATGAGCTGATTCTTTTCAGTGAATTTCAAAATAGCCCAACTCTGCAAACAAGTGACTCTTGTAATCTCAAAAAGAGGAGCTACCTGTCTTAAAATCTGTATGATTGATAGCACTGGGAGATAAAGAGTCCAGTCATTTGGTCTTGCTTTAGCAGGTCTTTGAGCTCTTTTATCATGACCTGTGTTTGACAGACACACATCAGAAGTGTGTAGAGAGCAAGTTTACTTCATCAGATTGAGATCCAAACACCGAAACGCATTAGTGAACAAATCATGCATTGTGCAAGGAATCGTGCGAAAATAAGTGTTTATTAATCATAATCCGTGTGAAAGGGACCAAGCTTTCTTGGTGTTTTACTGCCATTAGGATTCATTTTAACTGGAAACTGCATGCACAGGTGCATTTTTTGCAGGTTTGCAGCAATGGGAGGTTGTGAAATATTGTTGTGAAATATTGGAGTGAATCTTATATTCTAACATTTTCATTTATTATTTGCTATTCATTCATAGCGAAAGCATTTTGAGGAATCAACAAGTTGCCTCTCAAACTTATCTTTCTTTACCGCAGTACGAATCGATAAAACGCTCAACAGACAACACCTACGGCTTCATAACATCTCAATAAATCAGCTCAACCTCATCGGGGTGCTGTATATCTGGCTGTGTTGTGCTCCGAGGTGAACTAAGTGCAAGCGTCGACAGTTAATTGACGTCGCAGCTATGCACCTGAGAGAAACAGAATTCAATCCACAAAACAAAGGCCTTGTGGCATTTCCAATCAAGAATCACAGCACACCTCCACGGCTCGAGGGAGGAGGAGGAGGAGGAGGAGCAGGAGGCGCTTCGGACCCCCGCCTCGCCCCGGGAGGCTTAAATCAGGATGTGATTGATCTGGTAAAAAGGTCACTGCTCTCTCGCTGGGCTTTGTTCAAATGTGAAGGTGAAGAGATGGATACAATCTGCCATTTTCTGCTTTTCTTCAGCCGTAGGTAATCACCGACAAATGGAATGAGGGAGAACAAAAGAAAGAGGACGGCTAGGAGGATGGGAGAGGGTCTTCTGTCACTTTTATTCTTATGATGGCGGAAATTATGAGAGGGTTACGTTTAAACAGCATTTAAACAGGCCTTAAACACAGAGCAACACTTCTTATGCACGCTTGATTTCATGAGTCTTAAACAGGAAAACTGACGAATGTGAGTCTGGCAGCGTATCACGATGTCTGGGGAGCGATGACAAACGACTAAACGATGTTTGCTTTTAAAAAATAACGAGAATTTAACCAAACCCTAAACCTAAGTGTTAACAAAAACCAACACATTTAGTGGAGCACTCGTGTTTAACAGATCTGGGAGACTGCACCGGGTGCGCTACCGAGCAAGTTTACTTCATCGGAAAAACCTAACGTACGGAGCTGGTTGAGATGCAAACTCCAAAACGCATTCGTTTACAAATCATGCACTGCGGTAAAAGTTACTGAGCTCATAACAGAGTACTGTGCAAGGAATGAATCAACAATCTGCTCCTCTTATGATAATCTGTGTGCCTGCCGCTAGGGTTCAGGTCAACTGGAACTGCGGTGAATTACTGGAGGTTTTGCAGAAACGCATGTAGGTTTATCCAGCGAGTATTACATTCTCTCACACGAGTCGCTGGAGATGGCATCGCTGGAAACTGTGCTCGTTCTTCTTTTTTACAGGCCTGGCTGGAAAAGTTAAAGCTAGTTAAGTTACCTGAATAATATTACTTCGAGTTTAAAGACACAAACATTTGGAGCTGAGTCTTTCGTCTCCTGTGTTCTGAGGTTTTTTTACAATCATCTGTTTTTGTAAGCATCTCATTTAAAACGTATACATAAACTATGACTAAAGCTAATGCAGCAAAAAATACTGCATGCAAACTCAAAGTATTGAAATTAGCATACTGTAGATGCATGCCTTGGATAGGTAATAGGTTAATTTTTCATCAGACTTGCTGAACGTAACTGCAGTGCATTGTTTAACTCTCAGTCTATGGTATGTTTCTCTCCATAACACCAGGACAGTTCTTAAAGCAGCACATGATTAGGTTCTCATGAATATGCAGCAAATGCATGAAAAACGGGGATGAAACGGCTCTCATAAAGAGGCCTGACTTTCATTAGGAGAGATGAGAAGCTCGGCACTGCTGCTTACACTGGAGAATTACAAATCAGCCGGCGAAAAAACACTGCAATTAATGCTGAGAGCAAATATAGAAGACCTCCAAATTGGTAAAAACCACTTTTCTGCTGCTCTTAAACAGGGTTTAGATGACGCTCTAAGCATTTATCTTCACGACGGCTTCCTGGAATTAAACTCTTAGAGTATGCTACGGTCTGTTGGCTCGGGCTTATTTTCTTCCTCTCCTCCTCTCTTTATACACTTGTGCGTTTTGTTTTCTGTAAAGTCCAAACTCTGAAACGAATCATCCAATCTGAATGAAAGTGAACCTTGAATCAGAGCAGCGAGAGACATTAACATCACAAAGAGCAAAAGCAGAACCACCGAGTGACTCATATCAACAACACCACTGTCCTTTTCAGCAAAACTCCCACAATGCACTTGATTTCACAGCCGACGAGAGTGCAAGGATATGCTCTTCTTGATCAGATTGTAAGAGTCATGGTATAATGACAACTTCAAACCAACATTCAGATGAAAAAAGACTGCAAACTAACCCACAACAGACACACGTTTATGAAAAAGGAGACTTTTCTTCTGTAACGCGTGTGAGTTGAAGCCCGAGCAGGAATATGAGACTGGCACACCCTAGTGGACACATCCAACACCGGCTACACGCTTCTGGACGCATTTACAAATACTTTCTACTTTGCATTGAACACAAAGCATTGTATTTGCATTCAACATTTGTGGCCCTGGAGCACAAAACCAGCCATAAGGGTCTGAGATGAATACATCACCTGAAAGCTGAATAAGTGATTTTGTTAGGATATGACGATATTTGGCTCAAATGCGATTATTAAAAAGTCTGGAATCTGAGGAAGCAAAAAAATCCAAACATTGAGAAATTCTCCTTTAAAGTTGTTCTCTAAAAGTTGTGTTTGATTTTAGTTTCATTTCTGAACAGCGTTGATCTTTCTTCTCCATATTCTTCATGTGATCGGTCTGATCTGTCCTCTACTGGACACTTTTGCTGTGAACTTTTTCTATAAAAGCAAACAAGCCCAGATTTACAAAGTAACTCAAAAGCAACATTATTTTCAATAAAAAGTAACATAATGAGTTACTTTTTTTAGGGAGTAAGACAATATTGTAACGCATTACTTTCCCAATCCCTGTCCTAAAATCTTAGTTCATGTTTAGTGAAGTCATCTGTCTCTTTATTCTAAGCATTACTTCATAAATATTTACTGGATTTTTGTTTCTACTCTTTGTTTGTACTTTAATGGTGCAAAGAAAATACAGTCAAGAGACCAGTCATCAGAAATCATTTTAATATTCAAAGCTGTTCGTTACCTTTCTATCAAGTTAGTTCTGACTACGGTACACTCTATATTTAGCAGTGCATACGTTTTAACTAGATAAAGTTTCACAGCGAGGATTCAGCTGAAACCAGACGCTAAAGCAGTTTCATGTTCCAGAACGCACCTGAGGCGGTGGAGACGTGGAGGTCCCTGCAGGGAGAGAAAGAGCAGAGGGACTGAGCTCGAGGAGGAGGAGCGGGGCCCGCTTGAGTCCGCTCCAGAAGATACAGCAGCTGAGCGTCCAGTAACCAGGTCCGAGTGTGCAGGACCCCTAGAAGAGTGCCGGCGCACAGGCCCTCCACGCTCTTCCTCCGGGGCCGCGACGGGCCCCGACCGGGGGCCGAGGACAGCTTCCATTTTCTGATCTTCCCCATGATAGCGGCTCCGGCTGATAATGAGGAGAGAGACTGGTTAGCACAGAGCTAACCGGCAGGATCAATTCCTCTAGTCCTCGGGGGACCGGTCACACGTCACTGAGCATTAACTTCATCTCTGAACAACACTCCAGCACTTTATATAGCTATTATTATTATTAAAAAAACACCTGATCGTCTAACCCTCGAACTCTGTCTGTTTTCTAACGCCTCTAAACATAACCTTCTCTATTTGTTTTCTTATTATTTATTATTAAGATTAATCCCATCTACTATAAAAGTCTTTATATGTGTGTGTACTGTGTATATTTATCATTTATATATATATATATATATAGACACGCACATGCAATACACAGTATATTTACATAAAATGCATCCAAAATAATTTTTGTTTACATAATATATGCATGTATGCTGTGAATATAAAGAAACATATATAAGCACAATCATGTATCTATTTAAGAACCTGTTATGTTTACATATTAACTTGGGATTTATATCATACATATTTTCTAAATAATGTGTATATTATATATGCATGATATACAGTACACACAAAATATGAATGTGATTAATCACAATTAATCGTTGCCCAGCAATATTTATTACATAGAAAAACTACATTAGTCTAAGACGTGTTCTAGCACTTTTCTCGTCGGTTACTTTGAATAAAAGTGTCTTCTGAATGACTAGATGTAAATGTGATCTTGTTTTTTGCAGAACGAGGAAAAAGCGGATTAAATATTAGCCAAGCAACAAAACCACAGAGACGGCCGACAGGAAATGACCAGGAAGCACACGTGAAGGCCCGACCTGCGGAAACGAACCGAAAAAGATCAAATGAGATGCAAAGAGAAGCGAACTTGAACAGAGCGGGTGGAAAGTTGAAAGCTAATCGATACGTGAATATTAGCTGCCTGAGGCTCCAGCACTGCATGCGTGTGAGATGTAGGTCAGCTCCGGCCGGACCACAACAACATCATCATCATCATCATCATCATCATCTCCGTCCAGACACGTATTATATTCTGATAAGTACAGGATGGGCATTCATAACAAATAAAAAGGAGCAGAGCCGGCCGCTGCCTGTGTAATAAATCAGTGTGTGACACACAATCTCAAACACACGTGACGCTCGGGTCTTAAAACACAACACGCAAGCACCTCAGAGTCAACACTCACTCTAAATAACATGACAAGCAGTCAACAGAAAAGCTAACTAGTGACACAAATATAAATGATAATTCAAAAGAATCTCAGAAAAACATCACGGGTTTATGCACTGTTTCCAACAAGTCAAAAAATGGTGCGGGTCAAACTGACAGTATATGGATCTAATAGAAAATGAACTTCTATGGGTTTTAATTACCTGGTTAATATTCAGAGACAATCATAAGAAATGCGTTTGCAAAGTCTCTATAAAAACACTGCTCTGTTTGCTTTATTTGTGTATGGATTATAGACGAATGGACACGATCATAAACAGCTCTGTTTTCATATTTGGTATTTCAGTTATTATATTAAATCAGCGAGATGCCTATAAACTCAAACCCTGTCTGGACCGGGTTCATTTATCATCAGCACGAAGGATGTTTTTGTGCGTAAAAGTCAAAGTCACTGAAGTCGCTGCTGACTTTCATTACATTCACAAAAAACACACGAGCGTTTTTTCAAAATACAGCTTGAGTCACTCGATGAAGCATCAACGTCTTCCTAAAACCATTTGAAATTGATATTATAGCATTTCTGAGGCAGACACGTGTCAGCTCTAACTAATCCACCGCGGAGGGACGTCTGAAACATCTCTACTGAGGACTTGTTTCTAAACTGGCCCAGTCGGCGCGTGCATGTTGACGATTGCTTGTCTTTCTTCAGGAAACTGCTGTCTTGTTACAACAGATCAAGCAGGAACTTTCTGTCACAACGATCAATTTTCCATTAAGAAGCGAGCAGGGGAGGTGAGAGGGTGAGACGAAGACATACATTTCCTTTAATTACGCTGAGGAAATAAGACAAGAATTATCACAGCAGTACAAACGATCAGGACCCATCCATGGAGCTAAACGCCATCAACACAGTCCCCAGGCCCTCGGAGAGGTTTCCCAGCGCTCCACACATTTCTCCCAAAGCACTGATTCAGAAGAGAGGTGGACAGAAATCAGGCTGAAGGACTCTCTTTGGATGTAAGCTGCTGTAGTGTGTCAGTATTTCCAAACATTCATTTTAGCTTGGTTGTAAGAACCCAGCAGCTCATCTGATCTGAACGCGTGTGAAAAAACATAACCCAGAAGAACTGTGACGTCTCCAGGACACTTGAAGAAACACGTGTGTGAAAATGCTCTCAATAATAACGTCATAAACAGACTTTATCAACTCGCATCTATAACTTCAATTCTGAAAATGTTGGGACAAATTGTTTTACATTTGAATAAAATCCCGAGCCAATGTTTGATGTATAATAGAAGACCGATCTCGTGGTCCGCTGCAGGTCTCGTGTTTATCTCCTCTTCATCGAGGTTCTGGGGTTGGTCTTTGATCCGGACTCTTCTTCTATGAAGTCGTGTTGTTGTAATACCTGCAGTGTGTGCTTTAATACGGTCTTCCCTGAAACAGACGTCATCCGGAGGGGAGCATATGTCTCTCCAGACCTTTCTGGACCTTTCAGCATGTCTTCCTTTTCTCACGATAGAGCTTTAGTCGGAGGATTGTGTTTACAGACAGAGCTTTCTGGAAGTATCTTCATCGAGGGACGTCTCTTTTATAACTAATCATGTTACAGACCTGAAATCTTCTGAACCGTTTTGTGGTCTTGCTCTTTCAGCCCTCAGTTTCTCGCAGGCCAACGTTTTTAAGACCTGTAGCAGGCATCCGATTTAAAACGAGCTCATTTAGCAGAGTTTAAACATTTATGTTATCTATGTTCTATTGTGAGTAAAATATTGGCTCGTGTGATTTTTCATTTTATTCAAAAATGTCCCAACGTTTATGGAATTTGAGTTCTATTTTCTTTTGTGTTCCATAGGAGAACATGAGCAAGAGAAAGAGACAAAACTTTTATTTTTGTGTGTGTAATATTACTCCTAGTTCTATATTGTTTTTGCCAGTCGGTTAGTTATGTAAGATCTGTGTGTTTAAGATCCCACTTCTTTCTGTTCTGTTTGGACTAGCAGCTATATTCATATATGATAATGCAAGGCTCTTATGCAAGGTTTCTATTTGTAGATCTCAACACCACCATCTGAACAGCTTTAGACTAAGATGAACCCGCTCTCCTTCTCAGTCTGTCTGATCCTGCAGAAACCCCCAGAAGCTTCGGTCTGGACACGACATCCAGCTTATAACCTGATAACTGAGAATATCTGGTGAACTTCTGCCCTCCGTCCAGGACAGGATTTCTTCCACTGGACATCAGCATCATCTGTATCTGTCTCACAGCACGATATTCTCTCAGGCGTTATGCAATGAAGATTATGTAAATATACATTTCTACTGATGAGATGTTAAACTGTCCCTCGGTGAATAGCATCATCTTTACTTCCACGTGTGCTAATGAACATCTCACTCATCACCAGCTCATCTGTATGTAGATCAGAAAGATGAAGAGGAGGAGGACGAGGAGGATTTGTCTCTTTTCAGTGGTTTTTTTTCATCACAAAGCTTTTCTACTTAAATATGCAGCAGGTGCCCTGCACCAATCAGTGATGCCCTCATTTGCATATCCAGAAACTTTGCTTCTGAATGATTAAAAACATGACTTTTTTGAATGAATCAGATTAATTCATCTTGATTGAAAACGCTGGCGGACACTAGTGGAATAGCTTTTTGCATTCTTTTTTTAACAAATTTATTTGAATTCTTTACATATTATATTAGCACGACAAGTTTCAATGAAAGTTTTGTTACAGTAAGACTTTGTGTTACATGTTTTCTTGATATCGATCAGGGTTAAGTTTTTTTACATTTGGAAGAAGTTTATTCTGCTCACTAAGGCTGTATTTATTTAATAATAAAAAATGTATATTGTGAAATATTATAATTTTTTATTGAACTATATTGCAAACAGTACTTTATTTCTGTGTATTTTCAGCATCATTACTTCAGAGTCACATGATCTTCAGAAATCAGAATAATATAAAAAAATATTATTATTAAAATTATATTAGGTTTTGTTGTTTAATATTCTATATCGTTGTGTTGTTTGGAAAATCATTTTTTGTAAAATTTTAAATATTTTTACTAATACTCTCTGACCAATTAAATATGCTCTTGGTGAATATGCTTCTTTGATTCTGATGTGTTTATCTCTCAGGACAGAAAAGCTCATACTCAAGGACTTCTGCACTGATGCTGTTCTGCTCGTATGACCCGTGTGTCAGGGCTGGATATGTACGGTATGTTCATCTAGATGCACTTTACTCATCCTCTCTCTCACGGTCACAGAAAACCAAGCTTCCTGTAGAAGCACACAGTAATGCAGAGATTCGAGTGATCACGCACCAAACTACAGATCGTAAGTAAAATGAGGTTATGTTTGATGTATGTATTTTAAAGCTCTTTAATGTGTCTTAAAGTGGTCTGAATCAGGAGAGCACTGAGCAATGCTGGATTAGTTTGATCTTCTCCAGACGTTCACTGATGGACCGGAGCGCTGTGGATCACTCCGATGTTTCTATCAGACTCTCATTCTGACGGCACCCATTCACTTCCATTGCTGAGACATTTCTCCAGATCTGCTCCTCTTTGTTCAGTAGAACTTCTTCTCGAGCGTCTGAGTGCTTTGATATATAATCTTGCTCCCGATGTGTTTTCTTTCCCAGCTGTCGTTCATCTTCCCAGACTGAAGCGGTGGGTGTTTTATCCGAGAAAGCGGCAGCTATTTTAATTATTCACAGGTAGAGGCCAATTAGAAGCGATTGTGCTCTTGTTCTAATTGTGTCCTGTGTGTTTCATCGGGGCTCTTTCGGCACAGGAGCTCAATACATCTGCAAACAGCATTTATCCTTTTTCCATTTGTGCTAATTATATTTTCAGACATAAAACAATGCCACATTAGTTTGGAGTTCCAGCAAATTATAATTAAAGATCTAATGTGCAACATTTTCAGACATAATCACTCAACAATATTAATGCATCTACTTAAAAAACAGTAAAATAGTTTCAAATTATTTGACCAGCAATATGCCGTTTAATATATTCTTATTTATTCAACATGCACACTTGTCAAATAACATTACTTTTTATACTTTTAATAAAATCACTTTGTTGTTTGTACTGATTTAAAATTTTGAACAGCAGCATGTTTATAAGTATATTATATATTCTGGCAGAATTTTTATTATTAGGAATGTGTTTGGTCTTTTTGCACCAATCGTTCATATTTTAATTCAATTTATTTTATCCATTTACTATTATATTAGCATTCACATACTTAATATACACGTATGATAAGACAGAACATATGCTTTTCCATATTTTTGCATGTCTGTAACTACACACTGAAACTGAAAAAGGATGGAAATATTTATATGAATAGGCCAATGCTTCTAAAGAACAAGATCTTGACGTGAATGCTGGTGTTCTGCTTCGATGAGTTCGGTCCTTTGGGCCTGCTGGCCATATTACAGCATGTATGTCTATGAGAAAATCATAACTCTGTGGGTTCCTTACAGTGACGCAGATCTGTGTGTGTGTGTGTGTGTGTGTGCGTCAGAGACCGACTGAGCAAACAGCGCACACACACACACACACGCTCCTCGCTCAGAGACACCGAGACGATCCCTTCCAGAAACCCACATGAATGCATCCAAGCGGGCAGATGACAAATGTCCGGTACTGAACTACAGAAAGAGAAATCTGATACTGTACAGAGATGATCCAGACGATCAGTTAGTGTCTGACACGACAGAATAAACTTACTTTATAAAAAAGAGCTCACAATCAGGTCATCCAGAATTAAAATGACTGCATCTCAGCAATGGATGTGAATGGGTGCCGTCAGAACGAGAGTCCAAACAGCTGATAAAAACATCACAATAATCCACAGCACTCCGGTCCATCAGTGAACATCTGGAGGAGACAAATGATCGAATTAATCCAGCATTTTTAACCCAGACGTATGACTAAAATCTCCTGTTGTCTCTAACATCAAAATACAGACATAGTTAAGACATTAGTTTAGAGCTGGACTGTTTGGATCTGTGCAGATTTCTCTCCTAATTCAGACCAGAACACTTTTTCAAAAGCTTCAGACGGATCGCTAAATAGAGCACAGGACTTTTTACCACCGAGAGAAGTTATAATATCACTGAGACTGAAGTATCTGCATCATGGTGCTGTGTCCTGATCTGAACCCTGAATGCTAATGCTAAGAATGTTATTTGCTAACAAAACCCTTTTAATTGATCATTTATCAGTAATTCGAAGACTTTTGCTAGGACTGGAAATTTAGAAATAGGGCAATAATTATTTGGGTCTGCATCTTTTTAGTAACAGAGTAACCACTGCTTGATGTTTTTTGAGAAATCTATCAGTTCTAACAGACATGAAGTGAAATGAATCTTAAGTGTAGTTTTGAATAAACTCAACAGTTTCCTTAGACTAAAATAATGATATATCTGTAAAATATCTGTTCTTTGCCTTGGACTTCATGACTTCTTTCACTAATGTTTTGGAAAATCCGGGACCGGTTTAGCTACAAAATCAGACGTGACCAATGTCCAGAAATGTACAGAATTATTTGGACTTACGTTTATCACTTTACGCCTTTAATTCATTTAGTGCACTTATTTCGTAACGCTCTATAAGAAATGCGATCGGTAGAATTATTTGATTTCTTTCTTCTTTGGCTCAGACGGCTATCGTGCTTCTTGTGAAGGATGCACCAAGACTTGCAGTAAGTTTCATCACAGAAGTAAGAAGCTAATATGACGTTGCTTTGAAATTTCCTGAGTTCTTCCAAACCTTCGATGACGCCGGACGTCTGAACCGACTCGTGGGACACAAGAACAGACCGTCACATGACATTAGGTTCACATACAACTTGAGCCTGTCCAAAACTATCTAGTAACTCTTAATATTGAATGGAAAGCTAGTTTACTTGCTGCCAACTTCCACAAAAACCATGAATACTTTTTAAAGATTTGATGCCACGGTTCTGGAAAAATATTGACTCAATATTGTGAAGACTGCTTTATGTACTACATTGATCTTCCTTCTGGCAGAAACACAGAACCACGCTAAATAAAGAAATACATCTTCTAATGATAATTCTACATAATTCATAAAAAATATTCATGATCTATTATATATTACAATATTAGACAAAACGATTTTATTATTTTTACAGACAGAAATTTTAAATCATTTATAATCACAAGTCAGTTGTTCAGATTTTGACTTCAATTTTATATATACTCACACACACACACACACACACACACACACACACACACACACACACACACACACACACACACACACACACACACACACACACACACACACACACACACAGACACACACACACTCACACACACACACACACACACACACACACACACACACACACACACACACACACACACACACACACACACACACAGACACACACACACACACACACACACACACACACACACACACACACACACACACACACACACACACACACACACACACACACACACACACACACACACACACACACACACACACACACACACACACACACACACACACACACACACACACACACACACACACACACACACACACACACACACACACACACACACACACACACACACACACACACACACACACACACACACACACACACACACACACACACACACACACACACACACACACACACACACACACACACACACACACACACACACACACACACACACACACACACACACACACACACACACACACACACACACACACACACACACACACACACACACACACACACACACACACACACACACACACACACACACACACACACACACACACACACACACACACACACACACACACACACACACACACACACACACACACACACACACACACACACACACACACACACACACACACACACACACACACACTCACACACACACACACACACACACACACACACACACACACACACACACACTCACACACACACACACACACACACACACACACACACACACACACACACACACACACACACACACACACACACACACACACACACACACACACACACACACACACACACACACACACACACTCACACACACACACACACACACACACACACACACACACACACACACTCACACACACACAGACACACACACACAGACACACACACACACACACACACACACACACTCACACACACACACACACACACACACACTCACACACACACACACACACACTCACACACACACACACACACACACACACTCACACACTCACACACACACACACACACACACACACACACACACTGAAAGCTATTCTGTGATTGTAGAGGAAGGTTGAGGTTACAAACAAAAGACATAAGATGTAGCTGTAAGACACACAGATTAAACTCAGATCAACAGAATCAAATGTTCCTTGATCTTGAGCAAAGATGGTTTTGTTTGTGATGACAGGAAACGTGTGTGTGTTCTTTACAAACACTGACGAGAGAGAAGACAAGACTCTTCACAACACACACGTTCATCTGGATGTATGAAGGACATGTGAAGAAAGAGGAAAAATGCAGATGGAAGTGTGTGTGAATGTGTGTGTGAAAGTGAAGTGGCCTTTCAGCAGCTGAACATCATCATTATACGGGTCAAGGGCACTAAACAGACAACAAGTAGGCTACTTCTGCTGATAAATATACTGTATGTGGGCCCTATAGACAGATATACTCATATATATATATATAAAACAGAGAGAGAATCTGTTCTAAAGTACAGAAAAACAGAGAGACTGAGCTGATTGTCTTGTGTTTCTCAGTCAGTCTACATCAGTCCTGAGACATTCAAGAAAAAGTCAATTAAATGCATAGAGCCTAATTAATTCAGTCTTTTTTTAAATCAAAAAGGATGTCTAATTAATTGAATTAAGAACATTTTATTACATTTATTAAATAAATATAATGATATGAAATCATCTATTTATTTATTATTAATAATTTATTCAAATAAAAAGAAAAACTGCATTGTCTTCTAACTTTAATTCTGTTAAGATAATTTTAATTATATTTTATGAATAAAAACAATGTTAATCAACTGAACTCATAAATCAAAAAATAACAATTTAATAAAACTGTAAAAATAATAGAGCACTATCAAATGTTTTAGTTTTCCCTCAGAAATCCAGCATTGTCTGTTTAGAGCTCTCTGCATTCAGTTTTATTATTTTATTTGAATATTATTTTCATGTAAATGCATAATACTAACAATCAGATGTTTGTACATTTAATCTAATTAAGCGAATGCATTTTTGGATTTTAATTTTCATTAAAAAAACACTTTTTGCTGTATTTTAGGTCAAATAAATGCAGTCTTGTGAGCAGAATAACATGGAAAAAACCCAGTGTTTCGTACAAATATACCTGCTTCTGCTCCAGGCTTTATTTATTGATGGTTTCAAGTAGATAGTATTTTGACCAAAATCTAGTCACATAATGAATGAATGAATGAAATTAGTCTGTATATTAGTCTCATTATTCATCATGTTGACGTTCACACCACCCTGGACTCCATTTCCCAGAATCCTTCACTCACACGCTCTCATCTGATTACAAGGAAACACCGCCGAGTATCTGCTTTACAGAGCCAGTCTTCTTCCAGTTTCTAGTTCTCCTGTTGTAGACTTTCTCCTGTGTTTTGGACTCCGTTCGTTTGGTTAGCTCATTCATTTTTTAATGATCCTGACCCTGCAACCATAAAAACTGTGTACAGATCCTACGAGCAGCAATTAAATCAAATCCAAACCGAGAGAAACAGACTGTTTTTTACTCTTTCAGCAAAGGAGTCAAACGTTGAAGACATGAACTACAGCTCAGTACTTTCCACTACATACTTTTTAATGAATCACTACAGATAAGCTAAAACCACGTAGAAAAGGCGTTTAGTTGGAGTTTAAAACAAACCCTAACTAGAATGATTGAGGAGCGTCGGTGCAGGGTTATCAACAGCAGTTCACATCGAGTACACTTTATGAGAAGAAAGAGAACAACTGAGCAACATGAGTCTGAAGGAAATGGTGTGAGATTGAGGCAGGACTAAGTGTTAGACCAAGCTGTGAAGAAACCTCAGAAGAGGCAAGATCCTGGTGTCAATTCATTTCTGTTACACTGGAAGGAGAAAGAGTCTACACTCCAGCACTTCTTAAAGAACACATGTGTGGTTGGTTTTTGTATAAACACACAACCTAAACACACGTAAGATATGCAATTAAACCGGTTCATTATGCATTTCTGTTCATAAAGACTCATAATGTATTCGGTTAATTGCATTAGATGTTCAGAAAAGTCAAA
>NW_025047932.1:230000-250000 GCF_018831695.1 Puntigrus tetrazona | reverse complement strand
AGAGAGAGAGAGAGAGAGAGAGAGAGACAGAGAGAGAGAGAGAGAGAGAGAGAGAGAGAGAGAGAGAGAGAGAGAGAGAGAGAGAGAGAGAGAGAGAGAGAGAGAGAGAGAGAGAGAGAGAGAGAGAGAGAGACAGAGAGAGAGAGAGAGAGAGAGAGAGAGAGAGAGAGAGAGAGAGAGAGAGAGAGAGAGAGAGAGAGAGAGAGAGAGAGAGAGAGAGAGAGAGAGAGAGAGAGAGAGAGAGAGAGAGAGAGAGAGAGAGAGAGAGAGAGAGAGAGAGAGAGAGAGAGAGAGAGAGAGAGAGAGAGAGAGAGAGAGAGAGAGAGAGAGAGAGAGAGAGAGAGAGAGAGAGAGAGAGAGAGAGAGAGAGAGAGAGAGAGAGAGAGAGAGAGAGAGAGAGAGAGAGAGAGAGAGAGAGAGAGAGAGAGAGAGAGAGAGAGAGAGAGAGAGAGAGAGAGAGAGAGAGAGAGAGAGAGAGAGAGAGAGAGAGAGAGAGAGAGAGAGAGAGAGAGAGAGAGAGACTAGAGAGAGAGAGAGAGAGAGAGAGAGAGAGAGAGAGAGCACTAAAGAGACAGAGAGAGAGAGAGAGAGAGAGAGAGAGACAGAGAGAGAGAGAGAGAGAGAGAGAGAGAGAGCACTAAAGAGACAGAGAGAGAGAGAGAGAGAGAGAGAGAGAGAGAGAGAGAGAGAGAGAGAGAGAGAGAGAGAGAGACAGAGAGAGACAGAGAGAGAGAGAGAGACAGAGAGAGAGAGAGAGACAGAGAGACAGAGAGAGAGAGAGCACTAAAGAGACAGAGAGGTTCAGGGTTCAGTTCAGAAAGTATCTGAGTAATTAAGTCATTCCCATTCAGAGAGTGAACATTACCAAACGATTCAGCGTATATGAAGCCAAATCAAATAAAAATATATTTAAATGTATTTGAAAAACATTTAACGCAAGTATATTACAATATATACACATTTTTACATTCATGTACTTAATTGAATTGTACTTAATACTTTGGACTCTCTTTGTTGTTGTTTTTGTCTCGTGTCATGTGCTCTGTGGGCTCTACCTTCCTTCCTGTTAACTGAGTGATTGTCTTCACCTGTGTCTAGTTCATTTAGTGACTACCTGTTTGTATTTAAGTTCTAGTTTGATCCCGTGTAATCGTCGGGTCTCTTCTTTAATATGCGTGTGGTTTCTGTCCTGTCTGCCTGTAAAGATATTGTTTATTTAGTTCTGAGTATATTAAAGTGTTTTTGTTCTTATGCTGGTTGCTTGCTCTCCTGCTAACCACACCGTGACATTAATAAAATGCCTGCAATTGCTCTTTTAGGATACTAAACCACAAACTAGAAAAAGTCAACTGTTATACTTAATGCACTCTACCTGTGGAGTAGAGCTGAAGCACGATTAAAGATTGTGACAAACGTTAAACTACTGCAAGGTACACCTCAAGATGTACAATGAGTATCATTTTTATATCAGTAAGTTTTGAGTTATCTGTCAGTAAATAAGTTATTTTTTTACTCCTTTTAAATCTTGGCTATTAAACTTTTTTTTTAAATGAAACCTGCTGAATACAATCTACTGCATGTCCTCTTATTTTGTGATTATTAGTAAAGAAAATGTAAGTTTACTTAAATTACTTTAATGTTATTAGTAATATTTCAGGATGAACATTAACTAGATTGAAGCAGCCTGGTTTGATTCTACACATGTCATCATTATTATTAAATTATGTAATGACTGATATAGTTATATGCATGTAGTCTATTATGCTGCTAGAAATTATTATATATATTTGTTTATTTTAATTATTAAAATGATTATCTTTTTAGCAAAACAAACAGCACCTGACAACACAAAACTTTTATCTCCATATTCTCACTAAATCATAAAATCCTGGTATTTCAACACTGATATCAAACACATGCAAACTTCTTAGAGTTTAAAATATCACACACACACATCTCAAAAGAACACCTTTATAAACTGGTGTCTGGTTTTGCAGATTTGAGTCTCTGCTTTCAGGAGCTGATGAGTGAAGATGTGGATGGATCTAGCTGGGTCTGTTTCACTGGTCGAGTGTGACGGACCCAGACGAGTCCTACAGCTCTTGATTAATACGATTATAGGATGAATGGGGCAAAACACGCCACAAAGTTTACACTCCTGCCCATAAACCCCCAAAAATAGATCGCTCATCCCGTCTAAAAGAGCAGCTCGGGATTAGGCCTCTTCATCGAAAAGAGCAGAAAACGTTTATTTGTATTTAGAGATGAAATGGAGGCTTTTGTTGAGAAGAAAAAAAAAATCTTCTGACAACCATTACCCAAAACTGAGAGCGTTACCGTGGAAACAGATATTTCACAACTTCTAAAGAGACATCTAGTGGTGAAGAATTATAAACATTTTTATTTATTTTTATTATGAGGATTATTTTCGCATGAAGCTAAAAACTCAGGATCTCTCACAATAAAACCAATGACTTTCTAATCGGGAAGAGATCATTTGCTCATCGGGCTCTATCATACGACTCTCTATATCATGAATCTACTGTATCTAAAGAATCCAGAATCATAACCCCTTCACGTTTGGGTTTATTTTAGAGTCTTTGGACTCAGTTTCACAGCAGTATATAAACTGTGATATAAAGTCTGTGTAAGTGTCATGTGATTCTGTGATTGAAGCTGAATTTTCACATGGTCCTTCAGAAATCACTTGAATTTGTGATATATAAAATCTACACACCCCTGTTAAAATGCCAGGTTTCTGTTACCCAAGATGAATCATTTCAGAACTTTTTCCTCCTTTAATGTAAACTCTACCCTGTACCATCAAATACAAAACAAACTCAAATACTTTAGGTGAGGAGACTAAAATAATGTGCTTGCATAAGTGTGCACATCCTCTAATAACCAGGGATACGACTGTGTTCAAACTCAAGCTTTCACATCAAACTCATTTTGAATAGGACTCAGTACACACCTGACCTCATCAGCTGCTTCCTGACATTTTCTTGGTTGCATCTTACGTCAAAAGCCACAGTCCTCCACAGAGAGCTTCCAAAGCATCAGAGGGACCTCATTATTAACAGATAACAGCCAGGAGAAGGGTGCAAAAGTATTTCCAGTGCATCAGATATACCATGGAACACCTTGAAGTGGAGAAAATACGACATTAGCAAGAACTGGACGTCCCTCCAAAACCGATGAAAAGACGAGAAGTTAACTGCAGGAATTTCTGGCAAGTTCTGGCTGTGTAGTACACGACAACAATCTCCCAGACTCTTCATGTCAAGAACGAAAAAAGGTGTTGTGTTCTGATGAAAACCAAACTTTCTGATCATAAAAGAAGATCCAAAAGAACCCTATGCTGCCAGCATCATGCCTTCGGTCACGGAGGAGGGAAACACGAACGCTTCCAAACAGCAGTCAGTGCTGAAGAAAGATGAAGATGAAGAGGAACGACCCAAAGCACACATCCAAGTCAACAGAAGACTGGCTTCACCGAAACAAGATTCAAGTTTAGGAACGGCCCGGAGCTGGAGCCGGTGATCTGAAGAGGGCTGTGCACAGGGTTGTGATCAATCTGACCGATCTGAAGAGTTTCTGCAAAGAAAAGCAGGCAAATATGAGCGCTGTAATAAAATCAAAAGGTGCTTCAACAAAGCATTAGTTTTAGAGCGTGCACATTATTTTAGTTTAAGACTTTTACTTCCCCCTACCTAAAAGATTTATAAACTATAGGTTATAGTTTACATTAAAAGGTGGAAGAAGTTCTGAAATGATTTTTTAACGTCACAGAGAGCTGTTGATTTAACAGGGTGTGAAGACTTTATATCCACTTTATGCTCAGTTGATGCTCAAGAAAACATTTCTGATTATTGTCCGTTTAAAACAGATTCTTGCGCAAACCATTATATATTCTGTTCTAAATTATTTGAAGAAAACAAAGTTCAAAAGAACAGCATTTATTAAGCATTAATAAATGGCCGAATATGAAGAGTTATTCCAAGAAAACATGCTTTCTCATGAATGTCATTTTTATAAATATTGTTAAATCTTTAGGAAACATTTTCATGTTTGTCTAACATTTTTTTATTTTTAAATGTTTGCTTTATACATATGCATACATTTTATACACAGTATGTATGTACACACGCACACACGCACGCGCACACGCACGCACACATGCACACACACGCACACACGCACACACACACACGCACACACACACACACACACACACGTGCACACACACACGCACACACACACACACACACACACACACACACACACACACACACACACACAGACACACACACACACACACACACACACACACACACACACACACACACACACACACACACACACACACACACACACACACACACACACACACACACACACACACACACACACACACACACACACACACACGCACACACACACACACACACACACACACACACACACACACACGCACACACACGTGCACACACACACACACACGTGCACACACACACACACACACGCACACACACTTATATTTATTCATTCTGCAGATGCTATTATCTAAAGCGACTTACACTTGGGGGATACATCAAACAATTCATCTTCATTTTTAAGGCTATTATTAAAATGTTAGACTGTTCCCCTAATGTTTGAAAAGCTAGAAAAGGAAATATTCTCAGCAAAGTTCAGATCCTGACTTTCTGAACCTGTCTGGGGCTGTGTTCTCACTAGTGTAGCTAAATAAAGACAAGACCACGCCACACAGTGACAGCTAAATAACTTCATGCATATTAGTTATGCCACAATGACTTCGGTTTGGAGGAAAAACATATTCCCAAATAATACCATTTAAAAAAACTGCTTCTCTGCTTCTCCTTTAAATAAATAGCAGATCAAGCTATTCATTTCTCATGCCACCATTCTTTTTTTCTCCAGTCTACCTAGACATTTATTTGGCTTTAAGCTTTGCAATAATAAAAAAGGCGACTCAAAATGACTTTTAATTGATAAACTTAAGCTATGGATGACAGAAAAGCTGTACTCTCCACCTCTCTTCAGCCGTCACAGAAAATGCATGTGGCTTAGAGAAGATTATTAAATGCATTATTCATTCAGTCCATCTGTTCTGTGGTTCCCCTCGTGACCCGAATCATTACACCTCTCTCATTAAATACTAGTTTGACTTGGCTCTTGTTGTTCAGGGATTCTCCACGAAATCCAAAGACTGCTGGAGCAGATCAGGTCACCACCACATTCTCTCAATCAACAACTGACTGAAAGGTTCTTCAAAAGGTTCTTTACAGGGATGTCACAGAAGAACCATTCAGTCAAAGGATCTTTAAAGAACCGTCTCTTTCTGACCCTTTTATAATCTGAAGAACCTTCCTCCACAAAGAAGCTTTTGTGAAACAGAAAGGTTCTTCAGATGTTCTTTATGGAGAAAAAAGGTTCTTTTTAGGGGTGAATACGATCAGCAGATTGTTGCTGGAGTGAAGAAAGAAAGAAAGCTTAAATTTGCTGTTAAGAAAATATACTGTACTAAAATTATTTTATATAAATGAAATATTTTACAAAATGCCTCCCTTATCTGACAGTTTCCTCATGAAGTTGAATCAGGTGTGTTTGATTGGGGACTCTTACTGAAATACAATAAAATATTTGATTTAATATTTAATATGTGAGGTGCTGCTACAGTCACAAGTTCACAAATCATTTATTAAAAAAAATGAATGAAATGTACTTTAAACAAAATTTTGAAAAATGCTACATCACCTGCCACGCCCACATCCATCTCAACATCCAATCAGCAACCAGACAGACCCTTCTCTAGATTTCTTTCCACCAATGGTGCGCTACACTCAAATCTACATCACAGTTCAGAAGAACAGAAGCGCCGCTACGTCTGTATCATCATAACTACTTTTCGCAAACACTTTTCAGCATTTCGCAAATTATAATCAACAACTCTCTTGCTTCTTCGCCATCCGTTATTTTTCCCACTGAGCTTATTGAAATGACTTCCTTCTCCATTAGAAAGACATGCGGTGAGAATCTGGTCAGATCCATAAGAAGCTGGAATAACAATAACTTGTATTTTCCGATCATAAATACATAAATAGCAATAAATGTTTTTAGTCTCATGAAAGAGTACAGACTGAATCGGGCGAGCTGCACATCCTTAGCCTCCAGTCACTTCTCTCTGTACGTCCTAATTAGTGCACTTACACACTATACTACTTCCCAGAGGATCCACATAATTAACTAAAGAGTGGAACATTGAACACTTCATGCAAAACAATGTCACGCAAAGTAACTTCATGTACTTCACACACTAGCTGGTTGAGTATGTAGGGCACAGAAGAAGTGCAGAGCGTACTGTGAGTGTCATGTGTCTTAATTCTGTCTATTCTAACTTACTTTTAAAATACATATTTAAATAAACTAATCTTCCAACAAAAACTGGAAGATAGACTAATGAGATGAAAGTGAAGAAACTGTGAAGAAGTGAGGAGTCTCCTCACAAATTAAATCATTTGTGTATAATGTATGCTGCATAATGAAACATGAACGACAAGTTCTTCCTCTTTCATACCAACGTTTTATCTTTCCATTGTATTTCACAACAGAATTTGGAGAGAAATCTGAAGAAAAGGTAAAGCCATCTCACAGGAGTTGTCTTCTATCTACTCCAGCTCTGATCCGTTCATCCTGAGAAGAAGGCTTCAGACGGACCTGGTCTGGGTGAGGTGCGTCAGGGTGACACACGCAAACTCCTTGATGCTGTTTCCAGAGATGCCTGTAATTCCCGTCAGCTCCTCCACCACCTGAAGCGCAAACACGGCTCTCTAGAGTCTGTCACGAGTGATGAACATTCAAACGCCTGACTGAATGAATCACGCCGTACCTTCTCCCACGTTGAGATGTGATGAATGAAGGAGGCCACAGCAATCACTCCAACTCCCAGAAGCATGAGGTCCTCGGTCACAGACACGAACCTGGCTCTGTTACGAACACAAGACACGCCTCGTATCCCTCCGTAACCGATGACTGCTCAACATTAACAGCAAATATATTAATGAGGTCTACCTTTCCTGAAGGAGAACTCATCCCTGATGGAAAATGCATTTATGAGCTCATTTGTTATGTTGCTAGGCGGCATCAATTATGTGATATTTTATGTTAATGATATTAATTACAGGCAGAGAATTTTGGATTTTAAACACACATTTATAATGCAAGAAAAGACACCTTAAAAATACGACATTTTGAGAAGGCATCTTTTTTGACCACCTTAATGAATGAATGAATGAATGAATTTCACATAAAAAAAAACAAAACATGTAGTTTAGCCATATATAAACTCTTCATGAATTCTGAAGGTTGTATTTATGTGAACACACACACACACTAGATTAAATAAAAATATCAAAATATGGGTTAACATTTTTTTCATCATCATTCAGCATAATATTTATTTTAAAAATGGTACAACATAATTATTCCAACCAAAATGACATGCATCACCTTAAAGCACATTCATAGAGACTCGGTGGGAAAGCAGCAGAAAACAGAAAAGCCTGACCTTTGCTCGTGAGAAGGACTGGAGCGTCCGGTGGCGGATCTGAGCAGAGCGTGGTAGATTGTCTCCCTCTGGAGGTAAACGAACCGCAGAACACACACACACAGCTGATGAAGCTGAGCCACGGGGACCCTCGCTTCGTTACGGCCTGAGAGGAAACACAAAACACACACACACACACACACACACACACAGGTTCTGAAAGCTGACTCTCAAACAGCAGAAACAAAACCATACACTGCTTAACACTCTTTTTGTTCTCTCCGTAACACAAACACATCTAACAGGAATTAATATTAAGGCAAAGGTGCCTGCAAACGTTTTCTTCTGAGATGTGTTTTTTCTGAGATGTGATATTTTGAATGCAGTGCTTCATTTTGCAGGAGATAAGCGAAGCATTTTACTTTTTTTTTTTCATGTGTGTGCAATACATTTGGAAAATGTGTCAGAAAAAAGAAAATCGTCGTACCCAGCACCTCCAACAGGGTCTCCACGTACGTTAAAGGATTCAGGACGTTCAAGTTGAAGTTGAGAGTTTTTAAAATGAGAATCTCAGAGTCCAAGAGCTGCTGTTTGGTGGAAGAGTGACCGGCAGCCTGCAGAAATCTGACCGCAAGCTCGTTGTTCACCACCTAGATGGAAACAAACACAGCCGTTTGCATTCAGGACATCGGTTCTGCTCTGATTCAGGAGATAAACCTACGTTGGAGTACAGGTCCAGTTTGCTGGCTATCTGGACGCTCGAGAGGACGGACAGAAAGAACTTCTGCTTGAGCGTCTGGAAGATGAGCTCCTCGGATCCCTGACCTTCCTGGCTGCGGATTAGATCTTCAGTATACTTAGCCATAAACCTAGAGCGTGACGAAGTGAAGGAGCATTAAACGGGTTTACAGTGAGTAATGTTCCTTCCAAAATTCTTGAAGTCACCTCTCCAGTATCTCGACGGCCTGATATCCGACCGCAGGACTCACTCGCAGCTCCTCACACAGACCAAACACACTCTCTACAATCATAATAATTCATCACTGAATACATAACGGTGACAACGATAACAAATATACAGTATACTGTGTCAGCAGAATAAATTATATTTATTTTCCAACTTTAGACAGTCTTTAGAAAACAGTATGTTAATGCATTAAAATGATTTACATCTGACGTCGACTTTTTAACATCTCTAAATGAATAACAAAAATGTAAATATTTCATTGCTAAACTATTATTTGCATCCAAAATAATGGTTATGTTTACATAATAAGTGCGTGTGCTGTGTATATTTATTATTTGTATATAAATACACGCATGCACGTAAAAAAAAATAATTAAATAAATAAATAATAGTGTATTTATATATATATATATATATATATATATATATATATATATATATATACACACACATGCTATATTAAACTTATATATATATGCATATAAATAAATATATAAATATATGTGAAAATATTTGACATACGTATGTATATTTACATATACACATAATAAATATACACAATGCACTCATATTGCATAAACAAAAACTTATTTTAAATCAATGAATCATTTGACAGCACCGATACATTCATTTATAGCGCGACAAAAACCCTATGAATTGTGAATTGAATAATAAAATCAAGGAAACATCATTATAGCATCATCTGTGCTCTTCATTATTTTGTTTAAATTACTCACCAATGCAGATTATTAAAAAAACTGAAATATCGGCCGATAAACCTGAATTAATTACACAACTGTGAAACAAGTAGGTTGTTTATAAATGAGTTATACTTCATAAAACACATTTCACTATGATGTGGTCACCAGGCAGGCTGCTGAAAAGCCCGATAACAGCCGCTAGTGCACTAGTTAGGGGCCAGGGCACTCACCCACTAGCCTGCTGTCTTTAAGACACCCGCACAGATCTGACACGTTCTCCAGGTGAAGCTTGTTTCTCTTGTTGAGGTTGGACAGAATGTCGGTTAAAATGTCTAAAGATACCTCTCCAAACCTGGGCTTCATCTGCTGACCGCCGGCCAACGAAAACACCGCCCTGCCCGCCATTTTCCCTCAGGATTAACCGACGGAAGTAACGAAGACAAACCGCTCGTGAAGTTCGATCAAAATCACCACGCTTTATTTATTTATTTATTTATTTATTTAGTTGGAATAAAAAAAGAAAAATTTATATCCCAAAATATCGTTTTTAACAATATATTTTTTCTTATTATTAACCAAGCGCCGACCAGGCCGAACGTGATTGGTCGATTCTGAGAGGCTCACGTGATCCACCTGACCACGCCATCAACGAACAAACATATAAAGTGGAATTTGTTTTCTGAATAAAATTCCTCTATGGAATACAATATGCAAAATCAATCAAATCAGTGCATTAACTAAAGAAATGTATTTCATTTATATGTAATTGACCGAGATGACCAGTAGATGGCTGCCGTGCGCGTTCATCGATCACGTGGTTCACGATCAGCGACAACATGAATAAATTATTTAAATGAAGAAAATATGAGCCACATGAAACTTACTTATCATTTGCACAACTTTTTCTATTTCTTTAAAGCAAAAAACGCTAAACAAATAGTTGAGCAACATGTAAACTTGCTTTAAATGTACAGATTATGGGTTAATGCAGACATAATGATGACATCTCTTATTACAAAACGCTTTAAGGCTCATAAATTCGACAATAATATAGGTTTAAAACCAAGTCAGTACCAAAACAGGTAATTATTTTACACATCTGTTATTGGAAGGTCCTGCAGGTCAGCAGGTCACACACACACACACACACACACACACACACACACTCGACGCTGAACTTAAAGTGACCTTGCAGGAAAAGGGCCAATCTGCGCAAATCCGACGCAGCGTTGATGTGCAAAGTTACGTCGCGTTACGTCACGCTTCGAACATGGCGGACAAGAGCGGTCAAGGGGAGCCCAGACCCGAAACGCAGTTTGCGCAGAGAATAAACCCCTCGAAAGAAGAGCTGAGCAAAGAACAGCTGCAGTTCATCCGGCAAGTGGAGCTGGAGCAGTGGAGGAAGAAGACCGCGGCGCTCCGGGGGAGAAACGTCGCGACGGGACTCGCTATCGGCGCGCTGGTGCTCGGCATCTGTATCCTTCTTCATTAACTATAATCATCTGTAGCCTTCATTAACTTTAATTACAGCGAGATCACGTTTATATTTCGACAGCTCCGTCTCCGACACGATGTGCGTTCAGCCATTTATGTATCTATCTGCACGTGGGCTCGTTATTATCATCAGAATGTGATCAAAACACGCTTCTTCTGTGTTTATCGTTTAATAAGAGTTCTGTGGTATCCTTAGAAACACGTTAAGACGCTTCTCTTTAGAGAGCTTTTAATTAACAGTTCGTTTGTTTACTGTGAAGCACTTTACTGTCTGTGAAAGGTGCTGTAATCTCTCTCTCACACACACACACACACACACACACACACACACATTCTCTTTCTCTCTCTGTCTCTTTCTCTGTCTCTCACACACACACACACACACACACACACACACACACACACACACACACACACACCCCGAGCGTGTTATTATCTGAGATGTTGGGCTTCAGGAGATGAATCTGATGAGATTGAGGACAGAAGAAGTGATCAGCAGGTGGTGCTGTGCTCCTGAAGGTTTCTTCTGGTCCTCCATTAGCCTGAAAACAGTTTGATATGAAATAAATGCATTTTTCTTTAGTTAAGTATAATCTTGTGCGGATTTCATTGTGCTAAACATTACTTGCCTCTAAATTCTGCGCAGTTTACTTCATTTTTATTTATTTGCAAAAATAAGACTTTAGAAAAAAGTCAAAAATCGGTTGTAAATGATATCTTGCAGCATATCTTCTAATAACACTTTTTGTTCTTTTTGAAAAAGTTACTTTTGAACGTTCTTTCCGAATACTTCACACTAAGTTTTAATGTTGTATTTTTGTCAAAGACCTAATAAAAAAAAATCTATTAATGTTTCTGGAATAATGTTTGTTCGTAACGTTGAGAAAACCTCGACAGAACATGAAACGGTTCTGTGTAGAACTCAACTAGAAGTAGTTTTATGTTCTATGTGTTGTTTATTCACCGGATCTGATTGATTGACTTTCTTCTGTTGAACACAAGCTGGGTTGCCAGGTCTGCGAAACAAAATCACCCCCAACTTCTGCTCAAAACTAGACCGAAGGCGTTTTCTTCTCGTTGGTCTTCTTTGTGAAAACAGCACTCGGGTGGGTTTGAGTTCCTGCAGCAGAACCAGCACAGATACTGTGGACCTGGCAACCCTTCAAGAGCTCTTCTTGAGCTGCAGAAAAGCTGTCCCTTTAACTCTCCTCAGACTGAGGTTATCAGCCTTGACCGGCCGTCTTCAGATGGATACACGTTCTACTCCGTGTCTCAGGAGAGAGTCATGGATGAAATCGATGAAGAAGCCAAAGCTGCAAAACTACGGGCCCCGAAGACCGGAGCCAACTGAACTGAAAGAGCTCTGTGTCCCGAGAGAGGACTGTGTCTGATCATGAAGCGTGGAGATGATCTCCGAGCCGGAGCTCCTTCAGCAACCTTTTCTTTGTCTGTCCTTTTTTTATGAATGAACTCAATAAAATGCGTCCGTAACGCTGCGGTGTGAAATGAATACTCCGCTCCGTCTTCTTTATATTTATTAACTTTATTGTACAAATATGACGTGGAATATACAACATGAAGATGAGAGAGAAGGCACTGCACGTATCAAGGCATTCATATGATTCTTCACAGTTTAATCAACCATGAATGGATGATGTTTTTCATATTAAAGATCTGTGTGTGTGTGTGTGTGTGTGTGTGTTAAAGCCTGTGATGCATCATGGCAAAAACCCAACTGAAAGCCCACTTCTTAATACGAAGATAACGCTTATTCTGAATAATTATTGATTCAGTTGATATTGTGAATCGTGAGAGTCGGTGTGTCTTTTATGTTAATGAGAAAACAAAGTGATTTCACACTGAAGCTATGAAAGCATAAACGTTGTGAAAAATCTGAGCATATAGTAGATAACATTATCAGTCAATCATTAATTATTGAACCTCATGCCAAAGTGCAGCGTGTGTTTTCCATCCGTCTTCAGTTTATGGCTGACATTGGGTTCGGTTTTTGGTGCAATTAGGAAACTGAAGGAAAAGTTCACCCAGAATTAAAAATGCGCTCACCCTTAGGTCATCTAAGCTTTGGGTGTTTGATTTTTCACCAGATTTGTAGAAAAGTGTCTCAGCGATGGAAGTGAATGGGTGCCGTCAGAACGAGAGCCTGATAGAAACATCAGAATAATCATCAGTGAACATCTGGAGAAGATCAAACTCATCTTAACGCTGGATGAGTTTAACTCACTGACGGCACCCATTCACCGCTGAGATACATTTCTCCAAATCTAATGAAGAAATAAACTCATCCTAACTTTGGATCATTTGATGATGAGTACTTTCCAGCAAATCTGGGAGAACTATTCCCTGAACATTTCAGTTTCTGTCTGTCAGACTGATCAAAAACAATAATAATAAAAAATATATATATAGACATCAAAGGATGACAATCTCAAAGCTGGCATAATCAATGCAAAAATAATATATATATTTATCCCACCCACCCAAATCAGTATATTTATTTCTTTATTCACATTTGAACTATAAAGAGCCCCTGTGAGATCAGAGCAGAAGTATCTCTACAGACAGCGGTGCTCAGAGAACATCACAGCATCAAGAAACTAACGACGTTAATATTACAAGTCCAGTCTGAGGAGAGAGGAGGAAGGAGCCGGTGAGGTAGTCTGAAGAAGCAGCCGCTCGGTTCTTACTGAAGAAGAAACAACAGAACACACCTTCATCTCTCAGCGGCTCCTTTAACTCTGCTTTCAGTATGAGCTACTAATGAAGCGCACGCACACACACACACTGACACACTCACACACACACTCACACACACACACACACACACACACACACTCACACACACACACATACATACTCACACACATATACATGCTCACATACACACACACACACACACTCACTCACACACACACACACACTCACACACACACACACACACACACACACACACACACACACACACATACATACACGCTCACACACACATATACACACACACACTCACATACACGCTCACACACACACACACATACACTCACACACACACACACACACACACACACACTCACATACACACTCAAATATACACACACACACGCTCACACACACACACACACTCACACACACACTCACATACACACACGCTTACACTCACACACACACACACACACTCTCACACACACACACGCTCACACACACACACTCTCACACACACACACACGCTCTCTCACACACGCGCTCACACACACATACACACACACTCACACGCCCGCTCACACACACTCACATAAAATGTGTTTATATTGTATTCATTTTTTATATTTTATTATATACATTTATTTAATTGAATGCTTTCTTTTACGTTTGACTCAATGAGATCAAAAAGGAAGGTTTACTACGTGAAAGAAGACCCGAACGAAGGCCTTGTTGAAGAAGAAGGCCTCTTTGTCTGAAAGCAGTGCTCTAATGATCAGAAGAATCCTACCTTTCCGAGGAAATCTGCAGCGAAAGTCACTCCTTTGGTTCCGCGTGAAGCGTCCTGAGAACTGCTGCTGTCTCCGCTCAGAGAGCTCTTCCTCATGATCCCTGAAGAACAGCAAGAGTTCAGCACACCTCTCTGTCAACCTCACATTACTGCCCAAAGTATAGACGATAACAAATACTGCAGAACTGAAGCTTAATCAGATAAAACGGCGCAGATGTCTGACCTGTCAGAGGCAGAATGTCGAGTCTCTGGAGGCTGTTCCTTCGAGACGAGGGGAAGGTTCCTCCTTTAGAGAGCCGGCGCTGGCGACCCGAGAGCATCACGGCCGGAGACACGATACAGGCCGGAGGAACCTTCCCCATCCGAGAGTACAGGTCCTCGATCTCCTGCTTCTGAAGCGTCTGCAGAGACTGGACCTCACCCAGGTGTCTGAGAGAAGAGGAGACCGTCAGCGACCCCTGACCCCTGACCCCTGACCTCAACCACATCTACGCATCTGAACTGTCTGAAAATCTGGAATGTATCTATTTCAATACAAACGTCTCAAATGAACAGCATTGACCTGCAAAAAGTTTAAAAGCTGCCTGCAGGAAAATGACAGACTTGGCAACCCTACATAGAGACACAGTTTCTTGTCCAAAAAGCCCATCGGTAACAATGCATTATAAAAATCATCATAAATTATGTTGTAATGCATTATATCATTTTATAATTACATTACAATATTTCTAGATTCCTTGAGATCATTATGAAGACAATAACCTAATCAACGCATTAAAATCACATCCTGAACATCTGGAGTAAAGTGTTACAGAACAATACGCTCCTAGTCTGAAGAACATTAAAGAACGCTTTTCCACTTTTAAATATCTTTTGTGCGACGAACCACTGACGCCGTGTTTTTAAGAGAATAAAGAACTAAAGGCCATATCAACATCAAAAGTGTACTTATTAGTCACTAAGTGAGATTTTGAGATGTCGAGTCTTCCACGCTCTTACTTCTCCCTCAGCTCCTGCAGCTCCGCCCACATCTCCTCGTCCTCGCTCTCTGATTCGTCGCTGCTGAGGTAGGCGGGGCTGCGGGCGGAGCTCATCCAGAGGCTGTGTAGAGGAGCGGACGGAGGAGGACTGGCCGCGTTCTCATCCCACACCGAGAAGCCGCTGTCCGCCGACGTGCCCATCACATCCGCCCGCCGGCCCTTCCTCCTGCGGTACTTCCTCTCCACGGCCGTCTCTGCTTCATCATCCTCATCCTCTCGGGCCTCTTTCTGACCGCTGGGTGTCTCGGGCAGGAGATCCCGCCGAGCCTCGCAGCAGAGGTTCTGTTGTTTCTCTGCAGGACTGTCCAGAGAAACGCTCTCTTTGCTGGGAGACACGTGAAAACGGCCCACGGTTACAGAACACTTCAGATCTGTGACGGAACACAAAACATCACGGTCACACACAACCTGATCACTGGACCACACAGCTTCATATATGAGCACACACACACACACACACACACACACACACACACACACACACACACACACAGACACACACACACACACACACACACACACTCACACACACACACACACAGATACAGATACACCCACACACACACACACACACACACACACACACACCTGATCACTGGACACATATATGAGCACACACACACACACACACACACACACACACACACACAACCTGATCACTGGACCACATGCACACAGATACACACACACATATCATGATTAATCTCATCCAAAATAAACGTGTGTGTATATAATATGTGTGTGTGTGTGTGTGTCTGTTCATGTGTTAAATGTATTAACTCTGAACTGATTGTACTGTAAAGTCTGATGCTGGCAGTACTGAGTTAGTATTATGTTTATGTTCAGAACACAGCCAGAGTTTCTCTGCTTTCAGGAACACATAAAACCGCTTGTGTTTCGTAAGACCTCCACGGTTTAACCCTCGAAAAGTGTGTGTGAGAGTGTGTGTGTGTGTGTGTGTGTAGAGTGTGTGAGAGTGTGTGTGTGTGAACAGTAGTGTGTGTGTGTGTGTGTGAAGTGTGTGTGTGTGTGTGTGTGTGTGTGTGTGTGTGTGTGTGTGTGTGTGTGTGTGTGTGTGTGTGTGTGTGTGTGTGTGTGTGTGTGTGTGTGTGTGTGTGTGTGTGTGTGTGTGAGTGTGTGTGTGTGTGTGTGTGTGAGAGTGTGTGTGTGTGTGTGTGTGTGTGTGAGTGTGTGTGTGTGTAGTGTACGTGTGTGTGTGTGTGTGTGTGTGTGTGTGTGTGTGTGTGTGTGTGTGTGTGTCTTACCAGATGAGATGTGCTGAGAAGCTCTGGTCGGGGGGGAAGATGATGGAGGACTGGATGATGAAACCTTGGAGAGAAAGAGAGTGCTTTATTCAGACAGACTTCCACATCTGGCTTTTATAAACCAGGAGGAACGCATTCAGAGGTACATTAACCACGACAGTCACAGAAAACAACACCATCGCCATGGAAACAAACACAACACTGACTCACACTCCATCCAAAGATTATTATATCACAGGACTTACAAAAGAAATACCAATCTGCATTAATATTTATTGAACATTTGATTTTTTTTAACATGTATATGATTAAATAAAAATATGTAAATATGCTGTTTATAAGAATTAATAAGCATTTCGTTCATTTATTATGCTTTTCATACTGTCAAGCAATTCATTGCAATTAACTGCATCCAAAATAAACATTTTTGTTTACATATTACATGTTCTATAATTTAAATGATATATGACTTATTTTTCTTAAATATAAACATTCACGTGTGTGCATTTGTCTCAGACACACACATATATATTATGTAAAAAATATATATATTTTGAATGCGATTAATCATGATGAATAATTTGATGAATAATAATAATAATAATAATAATATACTAATAATATTATAACTATATAAAATGCACATTTTATGCAGACCATTTCTGAAAAGAAAAAAAGGCTTAAACTTTTCAGACAAAATATAATTTAAAATGTGTATACAAAAATAAAACAAATAATATGGCCAAAAAATAAATAAAATACGAATATAAATACGACAAACTATTTCTCATTTTATTATTATTAATAATATTATTGTAATATTGCACTGCAAAATTTGATCCTCCTTTGTAAAATGGTCTCACTATCTGAATCTAATCTGGAGTCATCTGGTGTGTAGTTGAGTGCAGGCGGATCAGAAGCGCTCTTACTCTGCTGTCTGGACTGGCTCGTGAGGAAGACGACTGTCCCGATGAAGAGCTGCTCCGCTGCTCCAGTAAGTGTCTGGGGAAAGCTCCTCTGTGTCCGGGAGGATATTCCTCGGAGGATATTCCCGCAGGGCCCTCCGCTGCCGTCTGCTGACCGCTCGGAGCGGCTCTGGACATCACGGCCTCTGTGAACGGGGAGCACTCGGGGGTACACTGCGCCTCCGGAGCGTAGTGGGGTGCGTAGAGGACGGGATACCCAGCATGCACCAGGCTCGGAGCCGGCATGAACGACTGGGCCATGCTCATGGCCATAGACAGCACATTAGCCAGAGAGAAGAGCGGCTGACCGGGACCGGGCCACAGCACGTCTGAGCCCAGGGGGCCCGGGGAGCCCGGGGCCGAGGGGCCGCTGTGGACGTGGGTCAGGGGGGAGCAGGGGCCCGGGCGGGGACGGGGACGGGAAGGGGAAGTGTGTGTTCATGTAGGAGGGGATGAACTGCTGCACCTGAGGTAGATGGGAGTGAGGCATTCTGGGATCAGGAGGATAGAGCGAGGCTGACGGGATCTGATGAGGAGAACCTGAGATCAGTGTGAAGAAACATCAAGAGATCAGACTCCAGAGCAGAAGAAAGAAACATTCAGCTTGATCCCAGAGCAGGTTTACAGTAAAATAATACAATTCAAACCTGGGATCATTTTTTAATAAAAAATATACTGACATTTAAAAAGGACAAAACAAAACAAAAAGTGAAAATAACATGAAAACTAATGGAATATCGATGATTTATTTTAAAAGCGCTGCGTGGTTCTCCTGCAAAAATAAAACTTCTTTTAAAATGGTACATTTTGAAATATTTTACTTTTTAAATATATTTTGTGTGCTAAAAACATAAATGTAAAACATATTGATAACAGATCTGTAATAAAGAAAGTTAAATACATGGATAAATGTATAAATTATATTAATGTCTTGCATTTCTATTAAAAAAAACATTATTATTATTTGTGATCTTTAATTTCTTTAAATAAAAACTATTTTTCATTCTGTACAATACAGCGTTCTGAAGAACTGCTTAAAGCAAAGGGTTTCATCTGCGTTAGTATTATTCCTAATTAATTTCTAAACCACACAAAGCTGAATTATTAGCCATTTATAACTTATGAAAACAATAAATATCCTCCTCGAAACGCTGCACGTCCTGAAGATCGATCTGACAGCCTGCTCAATAAATCATATCAAGCGTCTATAAATTCATAATGAATCGTTCCTTTATTAGAACAGAATCTGTTTTTCTATGAAGAACGTTTCCATTCACTTTCTTTACAGTGGAATACGTTTCCGTCGTTTAATAAAACCAATCTTCTTTGAAGTTTTTCCATTGCCTTGCTGTTAATAAACCGAAGTTTCCTAAAGCAGGGAATCAAAGTGAGGTCTGCTGGTGTTAAATGAACGCAGCTCGGCGTCGATGTCCTCGCTCGCTCACCTGGGCCGCTGTGGAAAGACTGCGAGCGTAAGAGCGGACGTGTGGATGAGGTAACGTCTCTCGGCCCGAACTCTGCTGAGAAACACCACAAAGAGAGCTGAGAGAGAGCCTGACTTCAGTCTGCCATCATCAACACTCACACGACACTCACCTGAGAGAGAAGAAGAGGAGTGAGCTCGAGCCAGGCTGGGAAGATTCGGCTGAGACCACAAACACAACACATTACTCGTCATAAACCACGCTCTCATCCTGCTCTACAGAGACTCCACAGTGAGAGCCTTTCAGCATCTTCAGAAATCGGTGTGATGTACTGATTTAGCGCTCAAGAAACATTTCTGCTCGTTAGCCGTGAGGAAACTGAGGGCTGAAAGAGCAAGACCACAAAACGGTTCAGAAGATTTCAGGTCTGTAACATGATTAGTTATAAAAGAGACGTCCCTCGATGAAGATACTTCCAGAAAGCTCTGTCTGTAAACACAATCCTCCGACTAAAGCTCTATCGTGAGAAAAGGAAGACATGCTGAAAGGTCCAGAAAGGTCTGGAGAGACATATGCTCCCCTCCGGATGACGTCTGTTTC
This sequence comes from Puntigrus tetrazona, assembly GCF_018831695.1. Classification (NCBI taxonomy): domain Eukaryota; kingdom Metazoa; phylum Chordata; class Actinopteri; order Cypriniformes; family Cyprinidae; genus Puntigrus; species Puntigrus tetrazona. The sequence goes on along the minus strand of NW_025047932.1, from coordinate 230,472 downwards.
AGGGAAGACCGTATTAAAGCACACACTGCAGGTATTACAACAACACGACTTCATAGAAGAAGAGTCCGGATCAAAGACCAACCCCAGAACCTCGATGAAGAGGAGATAAACACGAGACCTGCAGCGGACCACGAGATCGGTCTTCTATTATACATCAAACATTGGCTCGGGATTTTATTCAAATGTAAAAGCACCTCTTAGTCTGTACTGTACTGTTGTTATAGTTTACACTGTATTAAAAAAATACCTATTAAAAAAATTATACTCTGTAGCTGTGAGATCCTCTCTTTAATTCGGGCGTGGAGGCTGAAGGTTTGCTGGTTTAATGAAAGCTGTGCGTAACGTACTCGTGAGCGAGGGATCTGCTCGGACACACAGCTGGTCCAGGGGTACATTCAGTCAGCCGCAGGAGGAGGTCTGCTCTGGATGCAATCAGGAGAGAAGTTACGCAAGCCCTGCTCCACGCATGCAC